>NC_072819.1:35582011-35814511 GCF_027744805.1 Dunckerocampus dactyliophorus | reverse complement strand
GCACCATCATTTGTCTGACACGCTGTATGTCGCTAATGATACTCGGCCGCTCCTGTGCTCTTCCTCCCTTCTCTGGCTGCCTGCTTGCTTGCTTCCCTTCCTGCCTGCGATGAACCTTTCCCGCAGAAAAATGAGCAGCAGCACACCAAAGTGGGCGTAGACGCCGACTCACAGAGCAACACTGCAACGTGCCTTAGCACCCGGTTCACCAAGGCTATATACAACAACTCTGATACAGTACACACATTTATGAGATCTATTGTTTTAACATATCATTAAAACCTTGCTCAAAACCCTGACTTCTGCTCCCTGGAGGTTAGATATTTTTTTTTATAATTGAATTCCTCTCCTTTACAGTATACATTCACACACGCATTAATATACAAACAGTCACAATATACAAACTGGGAAACTGTTAGGCACCTTTTGGTAATGGTAATGGTTTAATTTATCTTGAACATCCACACAAATTACAGTGGAGCTCATCACCATGACACAATTCCCAATTCTGCATGTCCAATACCTTTGTTCAATGTACGACCAACTTTATCGTGGTAAGAAATTGATAATAGCAAATGCAATAGTTGGTGGTGAGTACAGGCAATGTACCCACCGAAAATGAGTTTGTAGTCTGTTTTGTTTTTGGAGCCCAGTTGTTTCCCAAGTATGTGGGAATGCATTTACTTGTATTCATGTACAGCGCTGCCTTGGACACATCCAATATGGCGGCGGCGTTGACGTACGGCTCAGCGCTTGATGCGGCGTCTATCATGTCTGCGTCACATGGCACAGTCTAAAATGGCAAAATTCTGTTAACCCCGACCTGACTGTGTCAAGAAGTAAAGTATAATTTTTAAAGGGTATGGTAAGATTTTTCTTTATATATTTACTAATATTTCAATAAGAGCATTTGCTCTCGCTAAAGAAGAAGCCACAAAATCTGACATGATTGCCACACTCCTGCGTACACGGGTACACGGAAAGATGGAATAAGGACATCCAGTGGTGTGAAAAAGTATGTGCTCCCTTCCTGATTTCTTATTTTTTTGCATGTTTGTCACATTTAAATGTTTCAGATCATAAAATAAATTGAAATATTAGTCAGTGTAAACACAGCTGAACACAAAATGCAGTTTTTAAATGAAACTTTTTATTATTAAGGGAGAAAAAAAAATCCAAAACTACATGGCCCCCTTTTAAAAAGTGATTGCCTCCAAAACCTAATAACTGATTGGGCCACCCTTAGCAGCTGCAATCAAGTGTTTGTTATAACTTGCAGTGAGTCTCTTACAGCGCTGCGGAAGAACTTTGGCCCACTCATCTTTGCAGAATTGTTGTAATTCAGCCACATTGGAGGGTTTTTAAACATTTTAAACATTTTAAACATGGTTTTTGAGCATGACCCACCTTTTTAAGCTCAAGCCACAGCATCTCAATATGATTCAGGTCAGGACTTTGACTAAGCCACTCCAAAGTTTTCATTTTGTTTTTCTTCAGCCATTCAGAGATAGACTTGCTGGTGTGTTTTGGATCATTGTCCTGCTGCAGATGTTACAGGTCTCAGTATGAGATCCCATGAACAGATTATTGTTCAGCCGATTGTGAAGGGTGTAATGGCCTGTTAAAACAGGGTTAAAGAAGTGAGACATGCAAGCGGTGTCTTCTCCACTAAGCCTCCTCAGAGGAATTTATTTACATTCTATTAATAAACAATTGCATTAATCAATTGCATTAATAAAGACATTTTCTTTCATAGTGTCTATTCAACTATGAATTAAACAGGCTACCATCTTGCAACTAATTTATTGAGTACTGAATGAATGTCTATGTGCATGAAATGGCAGGCTTAGAAACAAATGCCTTTTTCCAAAGTGCTTAACATCACCTTAATGTATACAAGTCACAAAACATATGATCATCAATATCACATCAAAGTTATCTTATATACCAATATATATGTGTGTTCTGGAGTCAAAAGGATAATTTCTGTTCAGAAGCGACACCAACGAGCGGGATCCGCCATTTTACACAAAGAACAGACAGAAAAAAAGCAAATACTGGACTGTTCAAACATGGCTACAAAACTGTTTAAATCTTTCCCAAATGTCACAAAAATACACCTTAGTTGTCCCAAAGCCTATTAATAATGTGTGCATGTCGTTCGTGACACTTTAAATGGACACCCACATATTAAAACAAGGTGTCTTCTCCATTAAATCTCCTCAGCGGAATGAGGAAGTCACGTCAGTTCTTTAGCAAGAGAGAATCGCTGCAAGGAAGGTCCCATAAATCAGTGGTCCTCAATCCCCGGGCCACGGCCCGGTACGGTCATTTCGTACCGGGCCACACAGAAAGAAAAAATAATTTCCATGATGTTATATTTTGAAAAGTGGCTGCATTCTCTCTGTTACGTCCATCTCACTTGACGCATGTCCATTGTGCGTGTGCTAACTTTATCTCATGCCGCACAGATAGACTACTACTGTACTTTTACCATTTTTCTTTCACCTCATATTTGGTCTCAAATGCAGATACTATGTCGGAATGCATAAAGGTAAGTTTTGATGACTTATTGAGTGCTAATGTGCACATTTGTCTCAAATTAATTCATGCTAGCGCACTGACTTTTACCACACATGTCAAACAGCGATGTAAAAATCTCTCTGGAAAAACTTGGCTGGAACTTGAACTGGCGGATGGTGGGTCGGCATTCATTTTGTGCTTTTAATTTGATGTTATTCATGTCTTAGTTTTACACAATACATAATAAATAAGATAAAATAGGTCGCTATAATGTACTAGCCCCTCCCCTCCTGGTCCGTGGGTCAATAAAGGTTGGGGACCACTGAGCTAGCTCACCAACCCATCGGTGGCCAACAGCGTTGAGCTTCGCAGTACTCATTACATAGGTCAATGGGTTGTTGTTGGTATACACAACAAAATGGGGGGCGTAGAACAAATAGTCTTTGAATTTTTCACAGATGGACCATTTCGGAGTCAAGAATTCCAGCTTGCCTGAATGGAGCCGGTAGTTTCACTCAGCAGGTGTCAACATCCTGGATCCATATGCGATGATCCTGAGCTTTCCTCCTTGGCGCTGGTATAAGACTGCACCGTGACGTGTCCGTGTGGAGCACATAAGGGAGATCAGGGTACGCAAACACTGGTGGATTGGACAAGGTGTTGAGGAGCTGGTCTAAGGCTCTTTGGTGTTCTTCTGTCCACTGAATTGAGGTTCTGGATGACAGCTGTGCTCCTTTTCCTCTTTTTGGTCTGGGCTGAGGCACGGAAGTGACTGAGTCCTTGGACTGCAAGAGCTCATACATTGGTTTAGCAATTCCAGAAAAGTCTTGAATATATGTTCTTTAGTAGCTGAGGAAACAGCCTACGGACTTCTCCAACTGTGTGTGGGACTTTACCCCTCAAAGCCTGGATGGCTTCCATGTCTTTTGGGTCTATTCGGACTCCATCAGCAGAGACCAATATTCCAACATATTGAACCTCTTTTCTGAAGAGCTCACATTTGTTAGGCCTGAGCTTTACACCATGGCCTTGGAGACCTCCCAGCACACGTCTCAATGACTCGACATGTTCTTCAAATGTTTTACTGTAGCACAAGACATCATCTAAATATGGAAGGCAACATTCGTCTCGCAAAGAGTCAAGCACTTCCTCCATACTTCTTTCAAAGGCGGCAGGGACATTAGAAACAGGAAATAGGAATGCGCACCCACTCGTACAAGCCCCATGGTGTGATGAATGGCGACCCCTCGGCAATAAAGCCCTGGTGATAGGCTTTTCTCTGATCTAAAATTGAAAACCAGCTATACCCTCCCAATGTGTCAATGAGGTCTTGAATTCGTGGGAGTGGGTGCCTATCTGGGATTGTTTTCTGGTTTAGGAGCCTGTAGTCAATGCACAAGCGCAAACTTCCATCTTTCTTGCGCATACATACAATAGGGGCAGAATATGGGGATTTGGATTTTACGATCCGCTTCTTGGCTAGTATGTCTTGGATGTACTCCTTGACTTCTTTGTATAGTGGCTTGGAAATGGCTGTATATGTTCGTTGTACCGGAATATCATCTTTCAGGGTTATGGTCATTTGCAGGTTTGGAATACATCCCATGTCATTTTCATCTCGAGCAAACACACTGGACTCCTCATAAAGCATCTGTTTCACTATTGCTTGTTGCTTGTCACTTAGATGGCTCACATCGACAGGTTTGGATGACTGACCTTGAACAGGGCCACGGAGGACGACGTGAAATCAGCAGGCACCTTGCACTTAATGTGGACGACACAGCCTGGGTGGATGATGACATCTTGACGGCCAACTCTCACCACCGAACTGCCCTGTGAGCATTCTTGGGTCTGTATTAAGGTCACCATGATCTCAGATTTCTCTGTTTCAATCTGCATGGCTTCTTTCAGTAACTTGGCAATAGCAACAATTATTTCAGTCTCCTTCTCTTGTCCTATAATGAGCTCCTGAATTACATTGAAACCCAATACAGGTCTGACCAGGCCAACGCAGCTGACCAGGAAAGGCACTCTGATGGCGAGGTTGGGGTCTTCATTGCCAGATAGGTTGAAGGTGAGGTCCACCCATCCATTATATGGTATCGGTCCTCCATTAGCTGCAGTGAGATCCAATCCTCTGCTTCCTAAGAGTTCACTGAGAGGACGCAGTTCTTGTTGAGGTAGGTATTTTTGCTTCCATGGCAGCTTGATCATACTGACTTGAGCCCCGGTGTCAAGTAGGACATTTACAGTGAATCCATTTAGATTACATTTTAATAAGCATTTCTTCAAAAATTAGCTGAGCAACCCGCTGTCATGGTGACATGTCACTAGCTGATGAGTGAGACGGGGCGGGGAGATGATTAGCTGGCTTGGTTGATTTTTTGGTGTGTATGTGGGACTGGGGACTTGTGTTGGTCACAGGACACGTTTCCCGACAACTTTGCTCTCTTCAAGCATCCAATTGCTCGATGACCTTCATCTCTGCAGGCAAAACAGTGGTTGCAGTTGGTACGGCCATGGGAAACACAGTTAGGACAGCCATATGGTCCTTCATTCTGTTATTCTTGACCCTGACGCTGTTTATTGGCACACTGACAGGTGGACTGGGAGTTTGGCCTTGGAGCTGGAATTTTTGCTTTAGCTGTGGCTGTTGTTGTCTGCATGGAGTTTATGACTTCTGTCAATGCTTGGACTTGAGCATTCAGCTGATGTATGAGCTCATCTTTAGCCTTTGTGTCAGCAGCAGGTTTCTCTTTGTTCAACTCACTTGTGGCGACTTCATTGCTGTGAGCTTCAACCATTTTGGGACGGGTGCTATGACCCAAGCGCCTTCTCCTTTCACTTTCCTCGCTGGTTGTCTTGTTAACTTGTCTTAGAAGTGCATCATCTGTCACGGTCGGGTCTGAGAGCAGGGGCTTGAGCTCCCGCCTGATGTCGTCATACTTCTCACTGAAGCCCTGATGGACAGTGCGGAGGAAAATGTTCTGAACTGTTTGCGGCTCATAGTTTGTTTAATAGTAGTGATGGCTTATTTGGTTATGACAAATCTACAGGTACAATTTGAGTCTCTTACTTCCAGGTGTGGACAAAGTACAGTTAAATCTAAATTTAAAAACAAGTTAGAAATAAGTTATCAGTTATTGTGTTGATATCGGTCCTGAGAAGCAGAAAGTTATTGGTACCAGTTTGAAAAAAACATTGTGTATCCTAATGAAAAGTAAAAGGAAGAGGAGAAAGACACAAACAGATGCTGAATCTGATGGAAGTGTTGTACAGACAAGGACAGAAGAAGAGGGTCTAACAGTGACACAGACCAAACGAACAAATAAATCTCTGAGGAAAAAAGTGATCAGGAAGAAGTATGCCTAAAGGTGGAGAAAGAGAGAATTTGAACCTCCTGATGTTCAATTTGATGACAATACAGATGCAACCATTGAAGAAAGGTCTCAGTTTATGCCATTCATATTGTTCAAGCTGTTCATTACTGACAAAATGTAACAGCAAGTTGCAGCCCAGACAAACCTGACCACTCCCCAAGGTCAGGTGAAATGGGGGAATGGGAAAACGAAGATGTGTCATGGTTCCCAGACCAGCCATTGTGGAAACCTATAATAAATTCATGGGGGGAGTTGATCTTCTGGATATGCTCACTGCCCTGTATCAGTGCAGCTTGAAAACCCGAAGACGGTACTTGTATACTCGGTGGCATAGTGTCACACTGGCCACAATGTCCAGCTCAGCCCAATCGAGACCAATAACTGTTTACTCCCACACCACTTGGCAAAATAAGAGAAATAAGATTGTTAATATAGCAGTTATAAAAAATGTTGCTGCAGATGTTACAGATGTTGTTATTGCCTAAAGTTGTACTGCCTAATTCACACTTAGAAAAGTAAAAGAAAAAGTAAACAATTTGAAAAAATATAGATGATGTTACAGATAGCCAAAGAGAAATGCCAGTATTACATATAGTGTTTAATGTATCAAATATTGTAATACTATATTTTAATATTATTAGGGGTGCTCCAATCGAGCAGCCACGGATCAGTATCGACCGATTTTTGTGAAAAACCACGTGATCGGCATATGCCGAGTCAGCAGCGATCCTTTCGTCCAGTGTAGTGTTTTGCCCTAACTAGCATCATCCTCCCACTTTCCTTTAAAACAATAACAATCATGTCTGCCCTGTGGAACTTAACTGCCACCACGTGCCACAAAAACTATCTTGGGGGGTAGCACGTTAAAAATCTTTAATATTTTAACCTTTTCTGATGGACAATTGACTCAAGGTGTCATCATTAGTCAAACAGCAGCTAACGCAACCATGTGGCTAACACCCACACGTACGTGCGTGACAGTCAGAAGGCTAAGTTAATAACTCGAAAAATAATTGAATTCATCGGACGAGATGACCACCCTTTTTCAGCAGTGGAAGACACCGGGTTTGCTGAGTGTCCTCTCACTTACCTGGAAGTTCCACCGATGCATTCTCACATCCGAAGTGTCATCCTCTGGAAGTTTCACTAGTGATATATGTTCTCTTCAAAAAGTAAGTCGAATATGTTTTTGTCTAAATTAAGTTCCTTTTTTCATATTATATACACAGTAGCAGGGGTGCTGCCAGGAATTCTGGGTCCCATGAAAAAACTCCCGTTGCCCCCTCTTGATTAATAAATGACTAATTTTATTACTAATTGCCTATTTTTTTGGGTCCCCTGGCAGTCAATGGACCTCAGAATTCTTCTGACTTTTCCCCTTTATACGGCACCCCTGGCTAATAGTACTCATTATAAATAAACAGAAAAATGTAGAATTAAGCCATGTGATCGGTATCGACCGATTTCGGTCCTGGATGATAAGTATGGGAGTCAGCAGCATAAAACCCTGATCTGAGCATCACTAAATATTATATATTATACAAACATGGCACATTTTTTGTACATTTTGTTAAAGGGTCATACAAATACTGCAGTTTAAAAAAAATCTGAATTTTCTGTTAATTATTTCTTAGGTCTTGTATTCACGCATGATCCAACTGTGTTACTGTCACCTATTAACTTCTTCATAACACACTATATAATAATTATTATTTATTAGTGTTATGGTAGTTATATAATTGTAGTTATATGGTAGTTTAATGGTCATTATATATGTTATATAATTTATTTACATAAATTTACAATGCCTTTCACTTATGATATTCAGAGTTGGCAAAGGGTACATGTTGAACACAGGAAGTGAACAAATGGATTAGCTATTGATGTGAAATGGATGGGGGTAGGATTAAATAAGATTACCTTCTTTCTACTCCTTTTTGGACATGTGGAATTGTGAATCGTAATATGTGATGCATTCCATTGTACTGTGCATGCATGTTCAAAATAAATGAAACCATCACCACAGGTCAGGCATTACAGTATTATGGTGTGTCGACTGGGGGCAGCCAGTGGTGGGTATAGAGTACAGCATGCAACAGTGTGCAGATCACACTCCAGCACAGGGGTTTCCAACATGTTACTTATGTAATATGTTCCATTTATAGAAACTACCGTGTGACAGGTTTCTTTAGTGCCTCCCTACGCCGCTGCAGTTGGCTACACTACTAATTTCTAAGAACACGACCTGACAGAACAGTAGCTTACAATGGCTTATGGGAAATTGAGTACGTTTAAGAAGAACCTATGGTTAAATGTCGATATTTTTTGAATACAGACGTGATTTTAGCCCTCAGTCACCACTTAACATTACCAAATATAGATTTTGTAGTGCAAAACGGCACCAAAGTGCATTATTGGCTTTTGTATTGGCATGCGTTTAAATAAAAAAATACAACTCCCAAAAACTAGCGTAGCCAGGAAGTGGGGCCGTCATGTCACGTCGACATGGAATTAGCAGTCTATATTGACAACAAATTTTTGCGTTCTTGTTTGAGCACACATTTATGATGATGCGTACAGTTTGGCACGTTTTGTTATGCATTTTGTTGTATATTTACTCGTGTGTATCAGAGCAAACTGAGAGGAAAGATAATTTCTACGTGAACGAGAGAGATGACGGAGGAGTTGCTCAACATAAGGATTATAGTCTTACTGAAAACCATTTTGCAGTAATCAAACATGACTCTCAAGGTGCACACGATTTACCAGACCTACACAAAGATGGACCACTTGCCAGGTTTGAGCTAATGGTTTTGGATTCAGTGCATTGTGGAGAAAGCTTGCTAATGTAATGTGTGTGCTAATATAAGGTTAACCAATTTAAAGCTAGATAACTATGTCTCACATTACATTGTTGATCAACTGGCACAACCAGAAGTGTGTCGTAATAGGCAACATTTAATGGCATTTATGATATTGACTATTTGTTTAAAATGTATCTTAGCCCTATCATACAAAACGTGGTATGATAACAACTGGGTTTACATGCTTTGTAAACGTAGTATTTTTTAATTTGAACAAATGTTTCATTTGATCTGTTATCTGATCAGTACTATTTATGGTGTAGCTTCTGCCTTGCTGCTTCTTATACATATTGTATACTTCCCTGATTTTCTCGTTGTAGCAAGATTAATGACTCAGAGAACCACTCAAATGATTCCATCCACTCCACAACATCAGCAAGGCCAACTGCACCAGAACACCCAAACCCGAAGGCCATTCTTCCCGTACAAACAGGGGTCAAGGCCCAGGAAGAAGAGCAGTCCAGTGGGTTGACCATATTTTTTAGCCTGCTGGTTATTGGTAGGTTGGCTTTTTTTATTTTTATTTTTTATTCAAGTTTGCTTTAATCTAGTAGAAACCACATAGAGCAGCCAGGCGTTAGCTAACCACAATCAAGTTAAGTAATACAGTAGTACCTCGCATAACGTAAACCTCCTTTTACGTAAAGAATTTATGTAAATTTTTCGCATCGTATTACATAATGAATTCCATATAACGTAAAGCGTCAAGTCCGTGCAAGCGACATAGAGACTAACAGAGTACACTTGGTGACGCCTTCTGGCTTCATGCTCTCATTAGCTGATTATCGGGGCACCGCCTACGCTCTCATCTCATTGGCTGATTATCGGGGCACCGCCTACGCTCTGATCTCATTGGCTGACTTATTCAGCGCGTCCCCATTTGTATGTGAGCTCCCTTCCTCATTGTAGCCGCCCTTAAACTGGTTTGCACCCATTGAAATCTCTTCTTAATTTCATTACTTTTCTTTGTGTAAAAATTACCATAGTCATGGGCCCAAACCAAGTGTAAGGGATAAGAAAAAAGGGAAAAGTTGTCGATCGTAAGGAAGCAGGAAGTTATCCTCAAATTCTGACGCTTCGTGCTCTCGTTGGCTGATTATTGGGGCACCGCCTACGCTCTCGTCTCATTGGCTGATAATCGGGGCACCGCCTATGCTTTTATCTCATTGGCTAACTTATCCAGTGCGTCCATGTTTGTGTGTGAGCTCCCTTCCTCTTCTTATTCGCCCTTAAACTAGTTTGCACGCATTGAAATCGCTTCTTAATTTGTTTACTTTTATTTGTGTTAAAAGTACCGTAATCATGGGCCCTAAATCAAGTGTAAGTGGTAAGAAAAAAGGGAAAAGTTGTCGATCGAAACGAAACAGGAAGTTATGCAGAAATTCTGACGCTTCATGCTCTCATTGGCTGATTATCGGAGCACCGCCTACGCTCTCATCTCATTTGCTGACTAATCCAGTGCGTCTTGTGTGTTTATGAGAGACATGGTGCTCTGTTCCTCATCGTAGTCGCCCTTAAACTAGTTCGCGCGCATTGAAATCTCTTTTTAATTTGTTTACTTTTCTTTGTGTTAAAATGACCGGAGTCATGGGCCCTAAACCAAGTGTAAGTGAGAAGAAAAAAAGGGAAAAGTTGTCGATCGAAACAAAGCAGGAAATGATCCAGAAGCACGACGGTGGTCTGAAATTAAGTGATGTTGCTAAACTATACGGCCGTTTCCCATCGACCATTATACCTTATTTACCTTATTTTATATTGGAATGTTACTCTACTATGTTTATGCTGTTTTGTTATATTTTCCCACCATATTTGGTAGACTCTGAATATTTTGAAGGTCCAAAGGTGTGAGTTTGGGAAGATCTTGGAACGGATTAGGCTATTTACATGTATTTTACGCTTCGTATAACATAAAATCCCTATAACATGAAGGTTCTTGGAACGGATTATTTACGTTGTAGGGCCGTCTACTGTATATTTAATCAAATTAGTAAATGAAGATGAATATTAAATAAAGATATTTCAGACAAAATGTGGATATTAGTGATTCATATGTGGTTTTGAAGTGCTTCTTCCATCACAAAAATTGCCCTTCATGCATGACAGTTCACTGCTGGGTTTATTTCATTAACTGTTGTTCCTATTTTGAGTAAATTTGAAGTTGCAGGATATGCCTCCTGACAAATAGCATAGTCTACCGAAAGACTCAATTTATTAATGGACCAAATGACAAGCTTAATTCCATACTAATATTTATTTTATACAGTCTGAAAATGTGAGAAAATCCGATTACAGTATGATGACGTTTCCGAAACCTCATATGATTATAGTTAGGGTTGGGCATCGAGTCTCGAGCACCGATAGGAACCGGGATTAACATTCCGATTCTCATGGGATCATTACATTTTAAAAATGTTGATTCCTAGTTTTGATGCCCAGTCAGCTGACCAGAATAAATAACCGCAAACCCCATCTAAGAAGAAGCTAGCACCAACAAAGAAGAAGTGACTCAAAAGTTTGGCTTAACTTAATTAAAAAAAAAAGAGCGGTTGGCTCAATGCAACATTTGCAACACAACACGACCAACATGATTAAACACCTCCGGATTCATGGTGTAGAAATAACAGAGTGTCCCATATTTGACGCGCCACGTCTGACTTCCTCTAAGCTGTCAGAAATCGGGAAATCAAACAATAAATGACGTCTGTTTCATGTCAGTGTAACTGAAGGTTTCAATATGCCGGCTGATGTTGTGGTTTGGTGTTCGGTGTAAATAGCCATGGCTGCGGGATGCATTTCTATTTTCTATTCATGTACACACAGCACATCTCATTGAGCAAGTCAAGAGACCTCTCAACCCACAAAAACACTTACGCCTTCAAAATAAGAGCGTTGTGCACCATATCCTGTTTACTTCTAAATAAATAGGGTGTCATAAAAAGTAGCTTACACCAACATTGAGGCAGCTAACAAAGTAAACTAGTGCTAATACGGTAGCTCAACTCAAATATCCAGCTAAGATTAGCCCGTGTACTTTTAATGGACAAACCTTTTACAAGTTGTTTGTTTCAGACATTTCATTCAAAAAGAAGAAGATTATAAGGAGCCGGAATTGAAACGAGGAATTGAAATCAGAAAAATATGTATTACAATATGTATTGCCCATCCATCTATTTTCATGTCGCCTATCCTAATTAGGCTCGCGGGGGCTATCCTGGAGCCTATCCCAGCTGAGTTTGGGTGAGAGGCGGGGTACATCCTGGACTGGTCGCCAGCCCAATCGCAGGGCACATATAAACAAACAACGATTCACACTCCCATTCATACCAATGGACAATTTAGAGTCTCCAATTAACCTAACATGCATGTTTTTCAAATGTGGGAGGAAACCGGAGTACCTGGAGAAAACCCACGCACGCACGGGAAGAACATGCAAACTCCAATATGTTTTGTATGTATTATAATATGTACAGTGGTGTGAAAAAGTGTTTGACCCCTTTCTGATTTTTTTTTCCCTAATTTTTGTCACACATAAATGTTTCACATCACTAAAGAAATTAAAATATCAGTCAATGACAACACAAATGAACACAAAATGCAGTTTTAAATGAAACTTTTTATTATTAAGGGAGGAAAAAAAATTCAACCTACATGGCCCTGTGTGAAAACGCCTCCTAAACCTACTAACTGGTTGGGCCACCCTTACCAGCAACAACTGCAATCAAGCGTTTGTGATAACTTGCATTGAGTCTCTTACAGCGCTGTGGAGGAATTTTGGACCACTCATCTTTGCAAAATTGTTGTAATTCGGCCACATTGGAGGGTTTTTGAGCATGAACGACCTTTTTAAGGTCACAGCATCTCAATAGGATTGAGTTCAGGACTTTGACTAGGCCTCTCCAAAGTCTATTTTGTTTTTCTTTAGCCATTAAGAGGTGGATTTGCTGGTGTGTTTTGGATCATTGTCCTGCTGCAGAACCTAAGTTGGTTTCAGCTTGAGGTTACAGACAAATGGCCGGACATTCTCCTTCAGGATTTTTTGGTAGACAGCAGAATTCATGGTTCCATATATCATCAGAAGTCATGTCCTGAAGCAGCAAAACAGCCCCAGGCCATCACACTGCCACCACCATATTTTACTGTTGGTATGATGTTCTTTTTCTGAAATGCAGCATTACTTTTACACCAGCTGTAATGGGACACACACTTTTCAAAAAGTTCAACTATTTTGTCTTGTCAGACCACAGAGTACTTTGCCAAAGGTCTTGGGGATCATCAAGATGTTTTCTGGCAAAATTGAGACGAGCCTTAGTGTTCTTTTTGTTCAGCAGTGTTTTTTGTCGTCGCAGTACTCTTGGGGTAATTGGCCGGCTACTCCTGGGAAGGCTCACCACTGTTGCATGTTTTCACCATTTGTGGATAATGGCTCTCTCTGTGGTTCGCTGGAGTAGGGTGGGCAAACACTTTTCACACCACTGTATAATAAATACATAATGTACATGTATGATAACATATATATTACAATAATAGAACAGTTCACATCTGATGTGTTATCCATTTTTGCCAGATGGGGGGTTGTCATATGGTGATCCAGGTGTATTCATTATATGCTCTTTTCCTCTCCCTTGTACCCCAGGTATCTGCATTATATTGGTTCACCTGCTTATCAAGTTCAAGCTGCATTTTCTTCCTGAGAGTGTTGCTGTTGTGTCTCTTGGTAAGTAACATGGCTATTCTAGATGGTATTTCGACGTAAATGGCGTCAACCCAAATTTAACAAAGCTTTCACTATTCTTCTTTGTTGTGGACATGCCATACAGTTTTCCCTGAAATAGCTTCCCTGTTTAGGTTACCATGATGTATACTGTATGAAAGTACTTCGGTGACTAGGGCCCTGTGATTTCCGTGTGAGCGTAATAGCGGACGGAATCGCAGATTTTACTGTTAAACGAGGAATGTCACAGCAAATGACATAATGTGAATGAAATGATGTCATCATGAAGAGAAGGAATGTTCGTATGGACAAGTATTTCCCCGGCGGGCCACTCACTTGTGGCGGAATCTCATCCCAAACAGTAACCAGCCCCCTCCCAAACTAAACATGTCAAAACGGCTGCAAAAAATCTTGGAAACTCCTCTCTTACAGAGCGTGAATGGTAGCTACCAGGATTGGCTTAGTTTAGCACAGCATGCTAGTGCTGCTGTGTGTGTGCGACTCAGGCTGGAGGAGCCGTGTTTACACCATGTTGTGTTTTACCGCTTTAATGTAAGCGAGTGTTTTACAATGCCCGCTAACGACGTGTAGGTTCTGTGTTAAAAAGACACAAGGCAAGTTTATTCTTGCACCCAGCTCGCCTTAACCCTCAAGACACATTCTCAACACACACAACACACTTCCGGCTTTCATTGCGCTCACAACGCCTCAGATCACTACAAAAAAAGTAAGGCTACATATTTGAGCTGACATCACTGCTGCTGTGTTTTTATTTTTGACTTTGGAAACGTTAATGCTAGGTGTAGGCATTTCTATATTGCTATGTGAAATCAATGTGCAGAGGAAGGAAGTTCCGGTTATGCTTAAAATGGCCAAAATACGTGAAATACATGTAATACTAAGTATTACATGTTATCATGAATGTACCTGTTATTACATGGTCACAGCATGTATATAAAACCATAAAACCTTTTTTGAGAGGTGTTTTAATAGCGGTCTTTATAGGCGGCATAGGTGGTTCCCATTACGTGCAATAATTACTTGTCTCTTTTTAACAGTTTTTATATCTTTAGAACACACAGAAAAGAGAAAGACGTGTCCATGGCTTACATAAGGATTGTGGATGATGGTCAGCATTAAAAAAAAAAAGTGCAGTCTTTTTTTTAAAACTTGTCAGTCATGTGAGTTGTCGTGTTGTACTTCCCTTAATGGCCATTTATGTCACCCATAGTTCACTCGGACTTAGTGACACACATCTGTCTTGACCCCAAAGTCCTTCCTGTTGTATCTCCTGCCAACAACGAGATGTTGCAGTCTTTGGAGCAGGACTCTGCAAAGGAGAGATAACAATGTGCTAACAAATCAAAGAGACACTGCTTTTCCTTCCTTATCTCTTCTCTCTCATCCACTTATTGTCTTCCTTACCATCCCACTCCATTGGACCTGCTTGGATATCTCTAACTCTGTAAATACTTTGATGCTTACACTTATGTATTCTCTTTTATCTTGCTTTTCATGTGCCCTTTACACATATGTATTTGCGTTTTTGTCTTTTTAGTGAATGTGTTTCTGCTGAGCCACGTAATGAGCTCTAAGTCCATGAGAACCTTTTAAAGACAAAAACACAGACAATAGCTACACGACTGAAGTATGTAATATCCAGTGGAACCTTGGTTAGCGTCATAAATTCATTCCGGAAGGTCCGACTCTAACCAAAATGGACGTTAACCGACACTATTTTTCCCATAAGAAATAATGTAAATCCGATTAATCTGTTCCCGAAAGCCAAAAATGTTAACAAAACTTGTTTTTGTAGTTTTACAATAATAATTTTATGCAGAAAACAATTCGAAATGCATATAAATACATACAAATGATGAATGAGAGAGATAAATGAACATTTAAGGTTACTGTTACCTTCATTGAAGACCTGATTCTTGACGTGACTGAAAACCGGAAGGTGGTGGTAGAATTGCTTTATACATGTAAAACTATAAAATTGTGTTTTGTGTTAACATTTTTGAGAGTCAGCTGCTGATGACATCATAGTCGGGCGGCGTAACTTAACTACTTCCGGTTCCAGTTACCATTTTGTTTCGCTAGGTAATGTGATACTAACAAGGAAGCGTGTTTTGTGATAAAAAAAAAAATTCAGAACACAGTTTGACTCACACAGTGTATTCACAATAAGACAAGATGTGTGCCATATTGTACTTTGACCGTAGAATGCACGCAAACCGAGGGAAAATTGTGGCGTACGCTTTTTACATTAACCTAAAAACACGCTAAATGGGGTGGACACTAACCGAGGATCCACTGTATCCAGAAGCAGAATTTTAGTTCCAGTAATCCATTAGTTTTAACCAAACTTCCCTATAGTTTTTGCTTTATATGCTCCAAGATTTAAATAGAAGATTTTTTTTTCTCTTGTTTCCTTTTGTTCTTTTAGGAATTCTAATGGGGGGATTCATTAAGGTCATTGAGTTCCAGGAATTGGCCAATTGGAAGGTAAAATTTTACTCGTCATCTTGTTTTTGGTGTGTCTATGTCTCTGCATTGCTGGTCATAATTGTTATTGACAATTATTGGTGTTTTGATTTGACTTGTCTGTGGAAAGGTAAGAATATGTTTAAATATAAGTTTTAATTACGTAACAGTAACTTGCTTATTGAAAGCATCACATATCAGGTTTATACTATACTGTAAAATCCACTCTGCCTATCTTTTGTATAATGTAAGCAAATTTCCCACAATTAACAATCCTCTATTGTCTCTTTGCTTTAAGTTTAGTTGTGTTCCTTGTTCCTTTCTTTTCTGCTCACTCAGCCGTGTCTTGCCTCCTGTTTTTTTGTCATTAATCTTAAATCTGTGCTCCTGTTAGCCGCTCATACTGTTCCTTGCTGGCTGTCCCTTGAAACACCCTACTTCCCCCCACTAACCCCCAACCCCCATTTTTCTGGCACTTGCAGCCTTTAATTAACATTCCTTGTTCTCTGTGACTGAGGGAAAGGATGAATGAACAAGAGATGAGAGAGAGAAACAGAAGGGGGTGCGGGGCGGGTTAGGTTGAGTCAATGTTTCATACACACAGTGGCCCATTGTTTTCGTTTTTTGTTTTTGTTTTTGCTTTTGTTTTGTTTTTTTACCTTGGGCCGTCAGGATTCTGTGGAGTCATTGACCCCAGTAACTTGAGACTAAGGAGCACATTCACTGTGCAGAACCTGTGTTTTGAACCTGGAGAATGTTACTTTTACGTACAGGTACATCTTTATTCTGACGGGCTTGTATCAGCATAAACTTCATCATTTACTCTTGCTGTATCGCATAGTATGTAAAGTGATTATTCCGTGCATATAATATGCTACAAAGTCTTTGCATACGCACAGGTTTTGCTAAGGGTTTTATTGGCCCTTGGAGATTGTAGAGTATACAACCCATGATGCACAGCCATTATCTCTGATGTATTTGGTTTTGAGAGAGCCCTGAAGAACAGAATGCCCTGTGTAACCTAACCTGTGTAATCACTGAGTTAACACAGCTAGTAGCAAACGGGTCAAAATCAATTCCTGTCACACCCGGGTTTTTTAAAAAAAGTTTCACCAATACAGAAAATCTGTAATGTATCTGCAGTCTGTTCACCCGAATGTTTATTTCATGGTCTTTTTTTTAAAATGTGGGTTCATACTGGGTACATGCTTTATGCTTCTAGCTACCCTGAAAGCAAGCAT
Source organism: Dunckerocampus dactyliophorus (assembly GCF_027744805.1). Taxonomy (NCBI): domain Eukaryota; kingdom Metazoa; phylum Chordata; class Actinopteri; order Syngnathiformes; family Syngnathidae; genus Dunckerocampus; species Dunckerocampus dactyliophorus. The sequence continues at coordinate 35,797,305 of NC_072819.1, read as the reverse complement.
TCTTTTCCCCTGCAAGCATGTTTCCAAAGCTGGCCCACTTTACTAATCTATCAAGCATTCAGCATCTCTACACAAACCAGCAAGGGTGTACAGACCCCTGAGGCAACCGCATCCCAGCTTTGCAGGCTTTACCCTTGCCTTTCACCACCAATCTGCTTTCTTTGCCCATTCATGTCAACTTCTCCATCTGAAGTTGTTTCCCTACAGTCGATCATCATTAAAAGTATGATTTTTCTGAATTCTCTCTCATACGCCTTGACTTCCAAAGATGTAGTAACTCTAAAAGTAACTCTATAGCAACCATTTTGAGCAAAACACATATTCAGCTACATACAGTGGTGTGAAAAAGTGTTTGCCCTCTTCCTGATTTCTTATTTTTTTGCTTGTTTGTCACACTTAAATGTTTCAGATCATCAAACAAATTTAAATATAAATATTGGATAGTGGAAGTTGTATGACATCCCCATCAGCAGTGAAGTGCATCGAAAGTGACTTCCCCCCCCTTGGTCCCGTGAGCCCAGTTCTGATAGGATTTTGGTAATGAGGAACGTAGCTCCAGTTAATTGCTGGGGCCACTTCAGTAGAGTTTGGCTTCTGAAAACATTATGCCTTCTAATGAGTAACACATTTGCATCACAAAAATGCCTCCTTGAAAAAAGTCAGACATCACAAATCGCTGGGCGTTACTTTTTTTCTTTCGTCGTATCACTGTGCGTTGTTGCCTGTCCATTGTTGTGTATGTGATGAAGATGGCTGCGACGCTTGCATCTTTATCCTCTGCGCGGCTGTCGCGGCCATCTTGTATACGTACTGTATGTGTTCGACAGCGGAATCGTCGGAGCCATCTTCATCGTATACACAAGAATGGACAGGCGACTGCGCGCAGTGATACGACGAATGAGAAAAATAAAGACGAGTGATTTGTGAGGTGTGATTCTTTTCGAGGAGTCATTTTTTTGATGCAAGTGTATTACTGTTTTGAATTATTTTGAGATATTATATAATTATAATGATTTTGAGATGCCAAACTCTTTACTTTACTGGCCCCAGCAACTAACTGGAACTACATTCCTCGTCACCGAAATCCGACCAGAACTGGGCTCGCAAGACCAAGTCGCGGGTTAGTCACTTTCGATGCACTACACTGCTGATGCGGATGTCATACAACTTCATGTCAAAAAATCCGAACTATCCCTTTAAGGTCAGTGTTCATGACTACACCATAAGAAAGCCACTAGGCAAAAAAGGCCTTCATGGCAGAGTTCCAAGATGAAAACCACTGCTGAACAAAAAGAACATTAAGGCTCATCTCAGTTTTGCCAGAAAACATCTTGATGGTCCAGAAGACCCTTGGGGAAAATACTCTGTGGTGTGACGAGACAAACTTTTAACTTTTTGGAAGGTGTGTGTTCCATTACATCTGGTGTAAAAGAAACGCTGCATTTCAGAAAAAGATCATACCAACAGTAAATACAATGACGTAGTGTGATGGTCTGCGGCTGTTTTGCTGCTTCAAGACCTGGAAGACCTGGAAGGCTGTGATAAATGGAACCATGAATTCTGCTGTCTACCAAACAATCCTGAAGGAGAATGTCAGGGCATCTGTTCGTGACCCCAAGCTGAAACGATCTTGGGTTCTGCAGCAGGACAATGATCCAAAACACACCAGCAGGTCCACCACTAAATGGCTGAAGAAAAACAATATTGAGATGCTGTGGCATTACCCGAAAAAGGCGGTTCATGCTCGAAAACTCTCCAATATGGCTCAATTACAACAATTCTGCAAAGATGAGTGGGCCAAAATGCCAAATGTAAGAGACTCATTGCAAGTTATCGCAAACGCTTGATTGCAGTTGGTGTTGGGAAGGGTGGCCCAACCAGTTATTAGGTTTAGGGGGCAGTCACTTTTTCACACAGGGCCGTGTACGTTTGTCTTTTTTTCTCCCCTTAATAATAAAAAGTTTCATTTAAAAATTGCATTTTGTGTTCAGTTGTGTTGTCATTGACTAATATTTAATTTTTTTGGTGATCTGAAACATTTACAATACAGGCCAAAAGTTTGGACACATACACAATACAACCCCATGTTCCCAACCCCCATTAATAAGGCAAGAAATTCCACTAAGTAACCCTGACAAAGCGCACCTGTGAAGTGAAAACCAGGAACTACAGTTCCCATTATGCTTACAGTGCCATACCAGGATGTAGTGATTTTTTTCACGATTTGATAGCAGTCATATGCGGCGATTGTGTTTTGATCCGACAAATCTTAAGTAAGGTTAATCAAATGTAGAATTACCACAGCTTCTGCTTGGACATTTAACACCGCCGCAGCTGTTGATGAGTGACAAGTGACACTGGGAACACTGAGGTAGGTTGGATTGCAAGGTTTATAGCATCCGTAAAGCACAATTCACAGTAGCGATGCCATAGTTCAGTCTGACTTCAGTCAGACTTCTAAATGACCTATTCATGACCTGTTCAAACATCTTTTCTGTAAACGAAAAATATTGTCACCTTTTAGTCTTGTGACACCCCTAGTGAATACATTTGCATTTACAACGATCTCATAAATTTGTTGTGTCTTAGTTGTGGGCTCATGCGTTTGTGACCACTTTGGTGCCTCAAAGGGCAGCATATACTGTACCTTTTTAATAGATCTCTTCCACGCTATGAAAAGACACCAACATAGGCATACCAGTGTTAATTAGGGCTGGGAATTTCCGGGTATTACAATTCACAATACATGGCTCACGATAACTATAATATCCTTGCGCTGCGATAGGGTGAAACAAAGTCAAACATTGAGGGGAAAGGCTTCTTGAGACGTCATCTGTACTTCTGTGAAGAAGGTGTCGGATGTTTCGCTCCTCATCCGAAGAGCTTCGTCAGCGAACTAATAAGTGCTGATAGCCTAGGCCTTAAATACAGTAAGAGTGGGCGGAATTGGTGTGCCAACACCCTCCTTCTATTGGTTCCTTACACTAAGCCTGGGCGAAGTAGTGGTATAATCCTCTCCTGCTATTAGCACCTCCAATAAAAGGGAAGTTTTGCTCCCTGCGTTGGGTATGAACAACTCTGATACTGGCTCGTTAGCATCTATTGTTCTGGCTCGGCCCTGGCTTCACCTCATAGTCAGAACAATAGATGCTAACGAGCCAGTATCAGAGTCGTTCATACCCAACTCAGGGAGCGACACTTCCCTTTTCCGCAACAATCCCTTTGCTTGACCTACTTTGAACAGTTTGTTGTTGGAGTGATGTACATTTGTGTTGACACACTATTTTGGTGTTAAAGTCTTGAGATTTTTTTGCTGTACTTTAATTATTGTTTAAATGCATCTCATTGTTTAGCGTGGGCCTGTTTAGCTCAACGGTCTTAAACATTTCAGTGCCGCACGTTTAGGGTGGTACTTTCCACACCAGCCTTCTGACATTGTGATCAAAGTGACATTTGATTAGTTAGGTAGATTAAATAGTTGGTACAGTTTTTGTAACTGCAACCTCCACCAACACCTCTATCCAGAAAAGCACTACAGCCATCTATAACCAACAAACAACAACTAAGACATACCCGTAAATTTGCACAAGCTGTACTTGGTGCAGTTATTAAAAAAAATACAGTTATTGGCCCAATTTCACTGCAAGGGGTCGGTTTTCCTTTTCTGTTCTCCATGGGTGTACTGTGCCTGGAGCTGATGACTGTAGTCTGTGTTCAAGTCCATCTGCTTATGGGGTCATTGGGGCAGAGAAGCTCTACCAAGCTGTCAAGACTGCAGCCTATAACACAAAGCGATACATTGTTGACGAGATGGACTAAATATGGACTGGCCCTCTTCAGTCTTTCTGACAGAACTGATACAAATATCGCCTCAGCCACCATGCAGAAAAAGATCTTGCCTTCTTATGCTTATAATACACCCAGTGTATTAAGTTTAACGTGCAATTATAGATGCTCCTTTGCACACTGTGTTGGTCTGATACTTACTGCTAGAATTATATCCTCTTTTTAAATCTATCTTAATAGTGAGTATAATTAGTGGACACATGAAACATGTGCAATACACCCTCGTGTGCGTGTGTGCGCATGGATGCTGCACATACAGTAAATGGGTTTATGCCAGAAAAAATGGTGCAACATGCACAGACTCACTGGCAAGCAGAGAGCAATGCACGGGCACATGATGCCTACGCCTGGCCTAGGAAGCTGGCCCATTTAGTTGAGATGCAACAATGATTTCATTATATCACTGAAAAAATCAGAAAGCTAAGGACAGAGTGTGTTTGTGTGTGTGTGTGTGCGTGCGTGAAGATTATACTGAGGGAATTCACGTGTCTTTTTATAACATGTGTGTTGAAGTCTGTTAGTAGATCTGTTTGATTGCATGCATGAATTAGCTGGCAGGCTGGCATTCCCCCAATGAGCACAGTGTGTGTGTATGTGCATGTGTGTGTATGCGTGCCAGTCATCCGGAAACCAACATGCTAACATGCCTTCTCAGATAAAGCATGGCTACTTGCAGTTGAAGCTTGACTTCTTACCCTTGTCCAAAACCAAGCAATGAAGTCAGCTGATGATCACTGCCACCAGTCAAATGAATGTCAAGTAATATTTTAGCTGGATTTAGTATCAGTGTCTGTTTGCAATTCATTATCTGTGCTGATTAGCATCAAGATCACTTTGTGGATAAAACACAATTTGTGCAATGCGAGATCAAATGTGTGGAAATAAAACAGTTCCATAAATTATTATGTATCCTTTTGAATTATCTTGCTAAAAATGTTATATTGTTATGCCGCTTTTAAATGTGATGGTTTTTAATTTCAAGATGTTAAAAACTACATTCAAACTAATTAGCATGTTGAATTTCTCTAACGCACAGTGATGGCTACCTTTTTTTTGTATGTCTGACTTTTGAATGTTTATTATTTCTTATTTTTCTCCTTCATGTTTTCAAAAAGGAGGAGGAAATGTTCCGGCCCAATATGTTCTTTCTTCTGCTCCTGCCACCAATCATCTTTGAATCTGGATACTCATTGCATAAGGTACTGCAGGATACAGACTTTTCAACTGAGCCGCCATTAAGAGTTTGTGGAGAAGTAGACCACATTCCATTTAGGACTGTAATGTTTAACAAGTCTTTCATTGCTAGGTTAGTTTGTGTCACTTCAAAGTGTGCATAACATGAATCAAGAATCTGTTATAATTCACTGCAACTGTCACTGCAAATATTGGACAAAGTCTAGAAGAAAGAATCCCAAATTCCTGGTTAGTGGAGGAATGCAGTGGAAGTATAGACGGGAATCCCAGCTGCTTGTTCCTCACTGAGGGGACAAAAGAGGAAATAATTGATAGTGTCAACAAATGTAAAGCAAAAACATTAACTGATTGCAATGGAATTGAAATGGAAATGATAGAAAAGGTAATTCATAAGATGGCAGAACCACTGACGTACATCAGTAACTTATCATTTCAGACTGGTACATTTCCAAAAAAAAAAGTTCTTTTTTAATGATCCAAAGTGGTTCTGACACTATTTGCTGATCTAAAAACAATAATAATGTTGTGACATACGTTGATAAAATCCCACCGAGTAAAATCTGTGCTTCATCTAATGTTACATGTTATGTAATGAAGCTACAGTGTTATAACATTTGCTCAACAGTGAAATCATATGAATACCTATGTGCTTCCATGTGCATTTAGGGTAACTTCTTCCAAAACATTGGCTCCATCACCCTGTTTGCTGTGATTGGCACAGCTATCTCTGCCTTCATAGTTGGAGGAGGCATCTACTTCCTTGGACAGGTAAGGTGTGCTCAGGCCATAGTTTTGTTCAAAAACATAGAGCTGTGCCTTGCAGTATGATGTTTTCTCATTGTTCACTTTACTTAGTGTTCAGTGTTTGTTCAGTCGTATAGAGCAGAGATTCTCAAACTTTGTGTGTGTGTGTGTGTGTCATGTGTATTCGGGTGCTTGCAAAGGAATCCATGAAGCTAAGGCTTAATTAACACTGTTACAATGTTCAGTTTCTGCCATGAATTTTAATGCTATTAGGAGAAAGTAGGGGTGTCACGAGACACCCAACTCACAAGATGAGACGATACACGAGATTGAGTCCACGAGACGAGTTTTAAACAATTTTAAGAAAAGTACAATAAAAACTATGACTGGACAAACAAACCTTTATTTAACAGTCACAAAACCATGCAGAGGGGTTTTGAAATGTTTATTGTCCCACAATTGGCACATTATTGTTTACATTTTTTGCGATCAAATAAACCAGTGTTATGATGATATGTAATAATAATATTAAATTATAATACTTTCACTCTTTAAAGTGGTGGAATTGGCGTTTGTTACATGTATTTTCTCAGAGGCTAGTCAGACTGACTGTCATAATTATTTATTTCTGTAATGAGCCACGTTCCACAACGGCCCCTGTGCCACACTTTGGATACCTATACATGTTTCACCAGGAAGGCAGGTGCGGCCAGTGTGTCTGCTTCACAATCAGAGGTAGAGATTCTGCGCGGCGGTTACTTCACCTTTGTGGAACGCTTGTATTTATTTACAAAATAAATGCGTCATGCAAGAAACTCCTGCCTTTCACTTTTAGTGCACTTGCCTACTTGCTAAATATAGTGACCATGCTGCTAAATTGTCAACACGGATGTCCTCTACGTATGAGGTGTGTTAGGAAGTGGAATTATGCTCGCCACATTACGCCTTCATGTCACACACACACACACGCTCCCGGCAGCCCCGGTACCGCTCTGGAGGTCAGGAGAATCAGTGTATAGAGCGGAGGGAGCCGCTACGGTGCATATAGTTGGACACATGCTCCGAGCAGCCCCTTTCTGCCATTATTAATGTTGATGGTGATTAATGGGTGCAGACAAGTCAGAACATTTACGTGTGTTGATTTGATCAATTTTGTAAGTGTAGAATTACTACAGCGTCTGCTTGGGTATTAACACGCACAGCAGCTATTCAACTTGGATGGAAAAACATCCACACATCACTCCCAGACGCTGATGTTGAGAACACCAAGGTTGGTTGGATTGCAGGGTTTAAAGTATGTGTAAAGCACTTAATGTGCGCTTCCAATAATGCACCTCACACTGCCACTTCTATATTACATTTATTATCATTAATAGTAGTAATGCCGTAGTTCAGTGTGATTGGCTTCTGGCTGCCCTGTTTTTGTGAGACTGCTTTTCTCCAAATGAGAAATCTCGCCATGTTTTAATCTTGCGAGATCTTGTGACACCCCTAGTAGAAAGTAATAATATTTTTACCATTATGTTGAAGTTGAACCAATTCAGTATGTGTTGGTTATGATTTTATCTCCTTGTTGCAATTTTTGTTTTTCCAACACAGGCAGATGTGATTTACAAGATGACCATGACAGATAGGTGAGTACTGATTTACAATAATAATAGTCATTATTATTATGTTTGCCTATAGGTTATGTCTACCTAAACTTGCCTTTCCTCTGCTGAAGTTTTGCCTTTGGCTCACTCATCTCAGCTGTGGACCCGGTTGCTACCATAGCCATCTTTAATGCGCTCAATGTGGATCCTGTCCTAAACATGTTGGTGTTTGGTGAGAGCATCCTTAACGACGCAGTCTCTATCGTCCTCACAAAGTAAGAGTCTCTTCCTCTCAGACTAGGTAACTATGTCAGGAATACATTGGCACATTATTTGCTCATGCTTGATGTTGACACAGTTTGTCACAAAAAGAATTGTCAAGAAGATGTCAGCAGATAATGTGAAAGTCTCACGCATAGTGATGGCTGCTGTCCATGCGCATACATAAACAGAGAAAAGTACAATCTGTCAACATGGCTATATGTGTCCGCTTTATACACAAGGGTCAAAGTGTTAATTCATTATCCATATATTGGCTTCCGAAATACCACAAAAGCTATATGTAAATCTTTATTGGGAACAGACGTACAGAAAGGGCTCTGAAACCAGTCCTCTTGAGAGGGGTTGGTCTTTATTCCAAACTGGCGTTGTCAGCAGTGAGAGGCGACGGGCAGGGGTGGGAGTTCTTGTTGCCCCCCCGGCTCAGGGCCTGTACGATGGAGTTTAACCCGGTGAATGAGAGGGTAGTTTCCCTTCGCCTTCGGGTGGGGCGACAGGTCCAGACTGTTGTTTGTGCTTATGCGCCAAACAGTAGTTCAGAATACCCGCCCTTTTTGGAGTCCTTAGAGGGAGTACTGGAGAGTGCTCCCTCGGAGGATTCCCTTGTACTTTTAAACTGTGGATATTTTGTCATTGCTTGTGGTAAAAATCCAGACTATTCCACAGTTTCACCCCACATACAGTACACACAAAAGCTCTTTCTGGTAGTTAAAACTTTCGGAAGTGTAAAATTTCCAAAGCCTCTTATGCCATAAGTGCTCTCTCTAGGTGCAAAAAACCTTTTATGTTATTTGTTAGTAATTTTTTAAATGCTTTAAATAAAATTATCAAGGTATGATAGTTCACAAGGTAATAAATCTTGGAAAAAAATTTGAATAAAAAAAAAAAAGATTACTATGTGCTAAAAATTTGGCCTTGTGTTGGATCCTCGCTGCTCGTTTTTGTAGTATGAATAATAGATGTATGGAACATTGATAATTGTTGCCCCACACTTCAATACAGTAGGTAAGATAAGGGAGGACTAAGGAGCAGTATCATGTTCTGAGAGCATCATGAGCCAGAAATTGCATAGCTTTGTTCATAATTGAGAGGCTTTTTGAAATTTTGGTTCTTATATGTCTGTGAGTATTCCATGTCAACTTGTTTTCAATTATTACTCCTAAGAATTTATATTCGGTAACACATTCTAATTGGACACCGTCAATGTTAAATTGCAATTCTAGGTTACTTTTGTGATTACTAAATATCAATACTTTTGTTTTATTTGCATTTAGAATTAATTTGTTATAATCCATCCATTATTTTATTTTAAGAAGTTCACCATTTACAGTATCACAAGTTCATTATAATTGTCACTACTGTAAAATGTTTGTGTCGTCAGCAAACAATATTAGATTTAATAATTTCGATACATAGAATAAATCATTAATATATAAGTTGAAAGGTTGAGGACCCGACACTGACCCGTTAGGAACACCACAAGAAACACCAAGTTCCTCAGATATATGCTCTCCCATTTTTACATATTGAGTTTGTCCTATTAAGTAGCTTTTTAACCATTTCTCCGCCATCTTTCCCTACTTCTACAATTTATTAAGTCAAATTGAGTGATTTGTGGCGTCAAATGCTTTTTTAAGGTCAAGAAATATTCCAACAGCATGTTTCTTTTTATGTAGAGCATTTGTTTTTTCTTCCACAGCTTCGATTAATGGCACTGAAGTAGCATTTTTAGTTCTACAGCCATATTGAGCTTCATTTATTATTTGGTGTTTTTCTAAACAATTGTCCAAACGTCTTGATGGCTGTAATTTTTTTGAATTTTGGAAAAACTAGTCTGTTCTTAACAATTATGCCTACAAAACATCACATTAACAATTAAAATGGAAGATTTGGTAGATCACTGGTATAGCTGTATTATTATTAAAGAACATACCACATATGTTATTACTTTATATATGCCGCTGTTGAAAGTGGTTTAATAGTCTGTACAATCAGACGCTTGAAACCACAATAAGTGACAGACAGTAACCAGATATATTCAGATTATATTCAAAAGTATTTCAAATTATTGCTCCCCTTAAGTCATTAAAAGCATGATGTGATACAGTTGACCTCTATTAGTAAACAATATTTTGATGTGTTTTATGGCCACCCCCCGCGACCCTAATGAGGAGAAGCGGTATAGAAATGGATGGATGGATTTATGGGCAGTCATCCAAACTCACTGTGCTTCTGTACAGTTGAATTATGGAGTTTGTCTGCCCTCTAGAGTCAGGTGAAGGTATTACTAGTATTCACCAGTATTTTTTGTTTCATTTCTTTCCGTCTGGTCTTTGCAGCACAGCAGAGGGATTCTTTTCCCGCTCAGACACAAACATGGTAACGGGATGGGAGACATTTTTGCAAGCAGTGGGTTATTTCCTCAAAATGTTCTTTGGGTCTGCTGCCTTGGGAACCCTCACAGGACTCATCTCTGCTCTTGTATCCACATACTCTGGTTGTTTATGTACAGGTGCTGCTCAGTAAATTAGAATATGACCAAAAAGTTTATTTACTTCAGTAATTTCATATATACATTCCATTATATACATTCATTACACACAGACTGATATATTTCAAATGTTTATTTATTTTAATTTTGATGGCTATAACTGAAAACTAATGTAAATCCCAAATTCAGTATCTCAGATAATTTGAATATTACTTATGACCAATAAAAAAGGATTTTAGAAATGTTGGTCAACTGAAAAGTATGAACATGAAAAGTATAAACATGTAGAGCATTCAATACTTAGTCGGGGATCCTTTTGCCTGAACTACTGCAGCAATGCAGTGTGGCATGGAGTCCATCAGTCTGTGGCACTCCTCAGGTGTTATGAGAGTCCAGGTTCCTCTGATTCTGGCCTTCAGCTGTCCTGCATTGTTGTGTCTGGCGTATCGCATTTTCCTCTTCCATTTTCCTTAGATTTTCTACGAGGTCAGGCGAGTTTGCTGGCCAATTAAGGACAGGGACACCATGGTCCCTAAACCAGGTACTGGTAGTTTTGGCACTGTGTGCAGGTGCCAAATCCTGTTGGAAAATGAAATATGCATCTCCATAAAGTTGGTCAGCAGCGGAACTCAATCAATCACTTTGGAAATCAAGGTCCCAGAGTCTGGAGGAAGAGAGGAGAGATGGTTTGGGGTGCCATGTTGTCTGCTGTTCTTGGTCCACTGTGTTTTCTGAGGTCCAAGGTCAGTGCAGCCATTTACCAGGACGTTTTAGAGCACTCCATGTTTCTTGCTGCAGACCAACTTTATGGAGATGCAGATTTCATTTTCCAACAGGACTTGGCACCTGCACACAGTGCCAAAACTACCAGTACCTGGTTTAAGGACCATAGTATCCCTGTCCTTAATTGGCCACCTGACCTCAACCCCATACCCAACAATGCAGAAGAGCTGAAGGCCACTATCAGAGGAAACTGGGCTCTCATAATACCTGAGGAGTGCCACAGACTGATTGACTCCATGCCACACCATATTGCTGCAGTAATTGAGGAGCCCCGGCCAAGTACTGAGTGCTCTACATGTTCATACTTTTCAGTTGGCCAGCATTTCTAAAATCCTTTTTTTAATTATCTGTTAAGTAATATTCTAATATTCTGAGATTTTTTTTTACTTTTCAGTGTAAGCATCAACATTCAAAGAAATAAACATTTTAAATATAGTCTGTGTGTAATGAATGCATATAATATACAATTTAAACTATTTGAATGAAATTACTGAAATAAATCAACTTTTTGGTCATATTGTGACTTACTGAGCAGCACCAGTATGGCTACAATTCTCATGTCTATGTCAAGCAGCCTTTTTTGTATTCCCTAACTTGATCACCAGTTTCTAAAACACTTTGACCTGAGGAAGACCCCCTCACTGGAGTTTGGCATGATGATAATCTTTGCCTACCTGCCCTACGGCCTGGCAGAGGGTATTAAACTGTCTGGTAGGTGCACACGTAAAGGATGAGTGACAATATTTTTTGATGTATGGTTTCCACATCTCAAGTTGACCTGCACCATTCTCCACTCAGGAATTATGTCCATCCTGTTTGCCGGCATTGTGATGTCTCATTACACCCATCACAACTTGTCTCCAGTCACCCAGATCCTCATGCAACAGACGCTGCGTGCAGTTGCCTTTATGTGCGGTCAGTAGATTCTCTTCTCTTTACCAGTGCCCAATGCCAATTACAATACATTTTATTATTGTAACTGACAAAGTTTGACTTGTCCCTCCAGAGACGTGTGTATTTGCCTTCCTCGGTCTATCCATCTTCAGCTTCCCTCACAATTTTGAAATATCATTTGTCATTTGGTGCATTGTAAGTACCCTTTATTTTGGTGCCATTAATTGCAGCCATTTGTGCTGTTTTCCCCATCACTGTGAGCATGACCGCTGTTTGTCTTTCTATAGGTCCTGGTTCTTCTGGGCCGTGCCGTAAACATTTTTCCTCTCTCATTCCTACTTAACTTTTGCAGAGACCACAAGATCACACCCAAGATGATGTTCATCATGTGGTTCAGTGGTGAGATGATACATTCAACATTTGTTGTTTAAGGAAATAACAGGATGTCATGCTATCTGAGTGTGTAGGAAGCCTCACAATTAGGCCACAGTCGTGTCAGAAGGAAATCACAATCGCCTTTGTTCTCATAAAAAGCCCCTTGAAGATTTTTAACCACTCATCTAACCTCTCGTTGGTATATTGCGTGACTGCTCTGGCTTTCAGGCATTTGTGGTCACATGTAAATCAGTCGATCCCCTGGGCTATCATATGAGCTGTTTTGGTCAAAATCAAAGTGTGGCTAGAAATTTTGCTGCTGCATTTCTAGTTGTTGTTGGCCAGGGACAGGTGGACAGCATTGTTCTTCAATTCAAGTCACTTGTCATAATTACCTCGGCCAAGCGCTGTGCAAAGCGCAAGCGCAGCACAGAGGTTATGTTTTTGCCAGCATTTACGTGTCTGTTTGTGTTCAAAATAACTTGAAAGGTTCTGAATGGATTTGGATTCAATTTTCAGCAATTGCTTTGGGGTGATCAAAAATTCAAAATTTTCCCCAAAATTCACCCTTTCCCGTACAACTAATTATTACCTGCTACACATTCAAGCCATTCCAACATGAAACTGTTCAACACATTCAGGACATTCAGGATAGCTATATTTATACTGGTAAAAAAATAAAATAAAAATGTCTCCCAACTTAACACTTTTCCGTGAAACTACTATTACCTACTACTACTTTCACATTTCTCAACAGATTGACCTCATTCCAACATCAACTCATTCAACAAAGTCAGGACATTCATGCTATTAGACAAAGCACAAAAATTCCAACATTTTTTCTTCCGGAACGCAAAATGCCTTTGATCTAAAGAGCTCTAACTACTTCCACAATTCTCAAGCCATTCAGACTTTCCAAAGTCAAAATTCTCAACTCATTCGGGACATTTAGCCTTCCCTTTACATTGCGTTATCATGCTAGGTTTTAACATGCTAACGTTAGCACATCAGCATTGTAGCATGTTTAGCCATTTTCATTGCTAGGCATATCTATAAACACTTAGCACTATGATGCTATGTATTATCATGCTAATGTTAGCATGCTAGCATTGCTAGCATTGATTGATATGATGTACTCGCATTACTATGCCATAAAATTAATGAAACAAATGTCTCAAAAAATGTTATCAATAATATCGATTATTGACAATAATTTTTAGGACAATTATTATAATTTGTTATCGTGACAGGCCTAGCCAGAACAACAAGCTTTTATTGCAGTTTTGAGTTATCTCACAACAGGCACAATAATAATAACATATTAATAAGAATAACCATAATAATAGAATTGGCTACTGTTGCAGCCGTAATCCACTACAAGTTACAACTCAACTCCGAACCCCTGACTTCACTTCCTGTCCTCCACACATCCAGAACACATTTATTGCAACACAGACGAGCACAAGTCTTATTTATGTCTTAAATGTCTTATTTTCTCTGATTATGTCTACTGTATTGGGTAATATGATTGTAAAGGTGACTATAGGGGTGTTAATTCATGTCTAGAGGGCTCTAATAAATGTTAAAAAGCGTATTTAAAAGGCCATAAACAGGTTTTCTATGTGCTAACTACGAAAATATTCCATTTATAAATAAGGAATTCTACTTTGCTGAAATTTACTTATCACGGCCGGGTCTTGTACCAATTAACCGCGATAAACAAGGGATTATTGTATATATTGCCTGGACTCTATTTGGTATACAAAACTGCCTGAGTTGCCTAGAATTTCAAGCATAGAAGACCTTATTTTGTATTCTGATAAATGATGACCTCTGGTTAATGCTGTCACAACGCTAAAAACATTCAGCATTTCAGTATGTGGGATCAAATCATGGAACGGATTGGGTAAAGAACTCAAAACAATGCACTAAAACGAGCGATTTCAAGAAACAGTACAAGGAGTCGATGTTTAGAAAGCACAAGGAAGAAGAGCCCTGCTCTTGCACTTACTACTAATTCTTCATTTTCCGTGAGAACATTGTCTGTACTCACTCATCACCCAACTATGTTTCCGCCAACTTTTACCCTTTCATCAGTTATTATTTATTGTAACTATTATCTAATTTATTTACAGTGACCACAAACCTTGATTCCTATTTTACCACATTGTTATACTGCCTTATCATTTTCCTATGTAATTAAAATTGGCAAAGAGTACATTTAAAACACAGAAAGTGTACAAATGTATTGAAATTGATGTGAAAAGTATGGGGGGAAGGATTAAATAAGCTTTGCTTCATCCTACTCTTTTTTTTTTTTTTTTTTGGACTGGAGGAACTGTGAATTGTACTATGTGATATATTGCAATGTATGTTCAAAATAATAAAAAAAACCCATTACCATTACTTACTGTTTTTATACCTTTCTCTTTGAGGTTTGAGAGGTGCTATCCCATACGCCTTGAGCCTGCATCTTGGCCTGGAGCCCATTGAGAAGCGACAGCTCATTGGCACCACCACGATCATCATCGTGCTCTTTACCATCCTCCTCCTTGGGGGCGGAACCATGCCCCTCATCCGCATCATGGACATTGAGGACAGCCAGTCACGGAGGAAGAACAAGAAAGACATTAATCTCAGCAAGACACAGAAAATGGTAACACACACACACACACACACTGTAAAGGGATCACATTCGTACAAGCTGTGCCATTCTCTTCATCTTCTGCCATCAGAGTACTACATTTCTCTTCAGAGGGAAAACCATCAAAGGGTTGGAGATGGTTTGTGTGAAGGGGGCATGAATAGCCCAGTATGAACCACTCTCATTATAGAGGCACTCAGAGAAAATCAGACAAACATCCAAGTTTGTTAATAATACTGACTGCTCCAAGTCAGTAACTTGTTTTTTGGGGGGGACAATATTTGCTTATTTTGTGTTTTAAATTGTGAGCGCTGCATTCCAAGGAGACCAGCTACAAGGTCACCTTGTTTGTCCCTACAACTACAATCCCCTTCTTGCAAGCGGATAACTTTATTAAGACTGTGATCTCGCCATGTCCACCTGTTAAGAAGTTCTTCCACTGCTCACAGTCTGTCCCTGTATCGGTTTTCCCTCTGCCTAGTTAGTCACTCTGCTTTCATTTCTCTCTATCTGCTCTCTCTTATCCCCCTTTATCTTCCCTTAGGGGAATACTATTGAGTCGGAGCATCTATCAGAACTGACTGAGGAGGAATACGAGGCTCAGATATACCAGAGACAGGATCTAAAGGGCTTCATGTGGCTTGATGCTAAGTACCTTAACCCTTTCTTCACCCGGAGGCTAACCCAAGAGGTAAGAGATGGCAAGACAGAAATCCTCTGTCACCCAGGAGGTTGCTTCATAATTTTGCTGGGAATCCTTTAAGCGTTTGTTTGTATACACCAGGTTGACCATATTTTTATTACCAAAAACAAGGACACTCGGTCCAGAAATGAGATACTGAAAGTATGCCTTATTATTTCAATACATTTAAAGTATGCCTTTTCTGCATGGATAGAACATTATTATTAGAATCAGCTTTATTGGCCAAGTATGCTAACACAAACAAAGGTTAAATTAGCTCTTACTGTACATACAGTATTACACGAACACTTAAGAAAAAAGTAGTTTTTGTTCTGACATGGACACGCCATGCTGGATGATGACATCACTAAGCGTCGCTGCTACTGGACTATAAACTAGCATCTGGAGGAGTACACAACGTCCTTACTTTGCATATTGTCCCCATAAATGTCACTTAGAAAGCGTTTCAAATCAGGACAGATGAGTTAAACATGAATACTGAATGAAGTGAATCAACTGATCAAAAGAAGAAGAAGCAAATCAACTGTATTACACAGGTGCACTACAACTCCCATGACCACAACATACATGGAAAACGATGACGTCACAGACAGGCAGACTGAATCGAGTCACGTTTAACATCTTTATCAATAAAAGTACTGAAAAACACACCCATATAAAGCCTGCCATTCTTAAATCCAATGCTTTATTTCCTAGTATTGATTCAATTGATTTATTACCTTTTAAACGCTGCAAGATCGATATACAGTATGTTGTCCGGAATGGAATATAAATCGATGCATCGATCGTAGTTACACCCCTAGTTGACAGGCTTGTCGTGAGTGCACTGATAGCTCATGATTGGCTCCTACCAAAGAAAGAGCTACCGTTTCCACGTTGACTCGCAAGCGGAACAGTATTTAAACAATTAGTATTAGTTCTGAAGTAAAGGAGATGTCACAAGAATAGAGTTTAGCCATAGATTAGCCGCAACGCTGTATAAGATGGAAGGGTCAAAGTTGAAGAAAAAAGTAGCGGCTTATACACCAGAATTTACAGCATATACTGTATAACCAAAGACACATTCAAACAGGCTTCCCAGAGGTGACTCAACATGTTTTATTATGCCTAAAATAATATCTCTTTGACAAGCTCTAATGGTGCAAAAATACATTTGAAATCTCTGGAATGAAGTAATGATAAACATAATTCTCTTCTATATTAGAAATATGGGCCTGTAAAAAAATAGCTCTCTTTTCAAGTCTTACTGGACAAATTAACAACTAAAACACAAAATAATATTGGCAATATTAGCAAATCTAATTAACAAAAATAACTCTACAAACATTTCAATGTAATGATGTAAATCAGGGGCGTCAAACTCGTTGTCACCGTGGGCCACATTGCAGTTATGGTTATCCTCAGAGGGCTGCTTTTTATAATTCTATTTTAGAAAATTATTAATAATTAACTATTACATTAATTAATAACTAATAAAAAAAGTCATTTAAATTGGATTTGACAACAAAAACATAAGGTTTTCTCTCAATATTTACAACAAATACCTTTAGCAAGAAAGATTGTCTTTTTGATTTAAAAAATAAGTATTTTTAATTTTTTTGTTAGTAATATTAATTTTGTTTTTACTTTAATATTTTATTATTTATAGTAAACATAACAGTAAATGTAAAAGTAAGTTTTAAATATCAATTTTTTTATATTATTGTAAAAAATCTTTTTATATATTCAAAATTGTAATTATTTTAATATATTTATATTAAGTAAAAAAAATAGCATACATACAACAATACAATAATGTAAATATAATTTTACAATACTATAAAAGTAAAATAATGAAAAATAAAGCTTGAAAAAGTAAAGATAAAATTAATATTAATAACAAAATAATAATAATATATATACAAATATTTTTCAAAATAATATTAAAAGAAGTCTCCTTTTGACATGCATTATTTCAAGGCTTTCGCGGACCACATAAAATGATATAACGGGCCAAATCCGGCCCTCGGGCCTTGAGTTTGACACCTGTGATGTAAATAATAAAGATATTATTTCAGCAAACAAAAATGATACCTCTTGCTGCAAAACAATGAAAACCAAGACATTTTCATCACTTTAACATACACTGCTTTCAGCTTTCAGTAAAAAAAAGTGTCACTGTACAAAAGAAATAACCTGACGAGTTTTATTTTTATGAAGGCATTTGTTGCAGATATTGACGCAGCAGCTCCACTTGGGGAGCAGCCTGTGTGATTTTGTTTTGTATCCCACAGGGAAATATTACATTTCTTGTTGTTTGTGTCCTGCATCCTCAGAAACTTTGTGGGGTTTATATTTTTTTTGTATTTGTAACTTATAGAATGCGTACATCTGTCATTGCTTCACTGTTAGTAAATCTGTGAGCTTTTCTTTTGCCAGCAAGTTGAAAGGTTTGTAAGTGTCATTTCCCCACTCGGCAAAAACAACTACAGTTTGATTGTGCTATCACTTGAGAATGCCTGCAAACATTCAAATTTGTCCAGTAGGATGATGTCTAGTTTTGGCCTCTTTGCCCGATGACAAAACCATTCACACAAATGCGTAACTATAATTGGAAAAACTTGTGATGGTTTGTTTGATGAGATTTATGTTTATGTTAGCTAATGTGCCATAACTGCATCCTGCAGGACCTGATGCACGGACGGATCCAGATGAAGACTCTAACCAACAAGTGGTATGAAGAAGTTCGGCAGGGTCCCTCAGGTTCAGAGGATGACGACGATGAAGCAGAGCTTCTGTGAACTGAACACTTTGACATCATATACTGTATATAATGTTTCATCACAGGGAAGTTCAGCAAAACTGCACTACCGAACACTGGAGGCAAAATATTTCTACGAAAATGAATGTTTGTTACTTGAATGCCATATTGTCAGCAGCTACTTAAATATATGACACAGGTCACTGATGTTGGACAGAACATGTTAGGTTCCGTACCCATTTGCCAAGTGTTAAGGGACAACATTTTGTAAAGAAATACAAGAGCACTTTTTCTTTTTTCTACTGACTGTGTGTGGGTGTAGTGTATACAGTCGTGGTCAAAAGGTTTGGGAGTACATTATATTTGGTATTTCAATAAATCTGCTGCCTCAGTATTTTTGAAGAAAACATTTTACGCGTCTGTTAAATACTGAAAAAATAAGACATTTTTGTGCGGATCACAAAAATAGAAAATAAAGCAGCAAGCACAGAATTTAACGGACTCCCGAAATGTTTGGCCATGACTATCTACTTCATTTTACAATGTAAAATGTCACAAATCAATTTTTATTCTATGAATCTTTACTTTCTCTACGTTTCTTGGTTTGTATGCACCATTGATGATTTTGACTTGATCAGTACATATGCAATGAGGATAAAATGTAATTAATTTACGAAACTGGCTTGCAGATAGACTTTAATGTTTATTTGGAACAGTGAGCAAGGTTTCGACCGCTACCCTGCAGCAGCGGTACTTGCACTGGAGTCATTGCTGCTGGATGTTTTACTGTGGATTTCTAATGTAGGGAGGCATCAATGTGATGTGTGTGTGGGTACATTTCTGTATTTGTTCTACTTATTTCTAAAATGTACGTGTTTTTTTGGGGGGGGGGGGGGGGGGGGGGGTTAAATGCGATCACTGCTTTTCATACAATTGCCTCGGCCCTCAAGCCATGTCAAAATTAAAAGCATCTTATAAATGAAGTGGTGAGAATCAAGAGAAGTGAATTTATAAGAGATGTCTGTCTCCTGCATGGTTTGGTAACTTCTTTGGTAACACAAGGACTGGGCTACAGCAAAATATGAATCCGGTGCTTTGATAGAAGGCACAGTGGTCATCTTAAGGGCACTACTCAGGGGACGATAGGCAGAAAGCAATGATCAATGATTCATGGTGGAGACTGCTATCTCAGTGTTGGGACAGATAATCAATGGGATTGTCATTACGAAGGTCAGTCTTTATACTTCACAATCCTCATGCAGCATTACCACTACCCACCCAGAATTGTAAAAAACTAGTAGAATACCTTCTGTTCTGTGACAATACAGACCCCATACTGTATGTACATGTAGGGCCACATTTTGTAATGGTGCATTATGTAACAATGTAATACATTTTCCCCTCATTATGGAATAACACCACATTTTGTAATTCTCTGCTGTATTTTGTGATACAATTCTTCAATGCGTTTTGTAGTAAACTGCGCCACATTTTGTAATAACTTCTTATAAGTGTCACGGATAGCGGTTTCGGTAATTTGGACGCATGATGTAGACAGGAAACACGCACATGGTTGGAAGTAACAAATATTTTAATAACAAAATGTGTCCAATGAAGGTAAGTAACAGTCCCAACACAAAATGGTAATCTCCAAAACAAAAAGACACAGGCAAAGCCAACAAAATCGCTGCCAGCCAAAATGTGCTGCAGGGGAGAAAAATACACACTCGTCAACTGAAAACGCTGCCGAATAATCAGGCAGAGAATTACGAGCGGACAAGCTGAACCAGAGAAACTAAACTACTCACTGCTAAGTTTGGTTCTGCATGATGATTGGATGATCTGTCTGAGGCGGAATCCCTTTTTCATTGACAGTGAAATGAGCGAATCAGTGATATTAAAGTATAAACCTCCACAGGAGCATTTTCCAAGATTTTCATTTTGTTGTTCCGAACTGATCCGGAGACTTTACCAATCCTCAGCGACTAGTGTTGTGTTTGGCGACTCTGTTCTGTCACTCTGCGATTTCTCTTTCCCCAATGAGCAGCGACAGCTGCAGAGCTTCTCCACCCCGTCACACTCACAGTAACCTCGCGCAGCAGCTCCAGCTGCTAGCAAGCTGCACATCATGGCAGATACTAGAATTTAGATATAAATAAATAAACAGGGCCGCACGGTGGCCGAGTGGTTAGCATGTTGGCCACACAGTCAGGAGATCGGGAAGACCTGGGTTTGAATCTCCGCTCTCTGTGTGGAGTTTGCATGTTCTCCCTGAGCGAGGGTAGGTTTTCTCCGGGCACTGTGGTTTCCTCCCAGTCTAAAAACGAGCATGTTAGGTTAACTGGTGACTCTAAATTGTCCATAGGTATGAATGTGAGCGTGAATGATTGTCTATATGCGCTAGGATGGCAGGGAGTAACCTGCTTCTCGCCCAAAGTCAGTTGGCATAGGCTCCCTAAGGAGGATATGTTAGGGTCTGTTGTCGTTCTGCTTCATTTGATGTTGTGGCCTTTTGACCTCTGTTGTGCCTCCTTTTAGATTCCTTCACTCCCTGAGCAGGCGGCGCCACGAGGCGCACCTGTAGCCACTGTGCCAACAAGGGCTCTTAAGCCACCTGGCTGCAGGAGGAGGACGTGGGATTGTGACTATTAGTCTTCATGCTGCCTGTGAAGCTCCAGTTAGTTTGTTGCTGTTCTTTTGACCTGAAGGCTGCTGTTTGTGTGTTTAGAGCCTGTTCCACGTCCTCCTTGCTCCTTGTGACGCCGTCCTGCTCACCAAGTTTTTGCCTTTTTCCACGGTGTCTTATGTTTTGCTACCTTAGTTGCACCGTTCTACTTCAGTTTGGACTCTGGATTTTTGTATTATTTTTGTTACTTAGTTCCTGCTCCACCTACATTAAAGACTGTATTTTTGACCTGAACTGTGTCTGGCTCCGCATTTTGGGATCTTCACCTGACTGTCCGTAACAGGATAAGCGGCATAGAAAACGTATGGATGGATATATGAACACACATTTATGATGTAGGCCGGAAAAAATGAGCTTCCCCTCCTTGAATGATCAGTAGCCGCCACTGGTGCCATGTTGCGATGATTAAACACTATTTTTCTGAACAGTGCTCCTCAACAAATCTCCCGCTGCTCAAATGTGTTTGCTTCTTCTCAAGAGTATCACCCTTTCTGAGTATGGTTTGTCAAAGAAGAGTGGTACCATACCACTTCATTGGTTACAAAACTCAGAAGTGCTAAATAACTTTGAGTCTTTCCTGGCTCATTTGTCTGATTGTACGCATGCTGATGTAATCAAATTGACTGAAAGTTTTGAAAATAACTTTTCAAATCATCCTCGTCAGACACCCGTCCTGTGCCATGATATCAATGGGGGGGGTTTAGCTGTACCAAGCATGCGTGCTTGGAGCTTCCCTTGGTTCGACTTCCAAAACCAGATAATACCGCTCAGTTTTGTAACGACTACCATAAAGTAAATGCTATCGCAAAACTTGACTCTTTTCCGCTGCCTAGAATGGATGACTGTACTGATCACATCGGCTCTGCAAAATTCATAACAAAACCAAAACTGGTTTCTGGCAAGTTCCCTTAACTGCACGAGCATCCGAAATATCAGCTTTTGTCACACCAGACTCGTTCTTACAGTACAGTTATGCCGTTGGGTTTGCACAAAGCTCCAGCGACTTTTCAGCATCTCAAGTGTGCAGCAGACGGTAATAAACTGAAGTGCACCTTGGTGATGAGGTTGCCTATTCATCCTCTTGGTCTGATCATGTAGCCACCTTCACAAAAACTTGTAGATGTTTTTCCAATGCCTCTTTCACAGTAAAGCGGGCTAAAGGTGAGTTCGGAAAAGGTACTGTAACATATTTTTAGGTAAACAGGTAGGACAAGGACAAGTGCGTCCGTTGCCGTGTGTTTTTTTTTTTGTGTTGGAGGACTCCGGCTCCACGGATTGGCTGCAGCAGACGACCAACCTCCATAAGAGGCAGAGGAAGACACCTGCCATCGCACAGCAGGTGAATACACACCACGCCTCATTCACAGCTACATGGTAGTTAACATCGCTTATTAATTAAACTTTTGCACTTCATTAGGTCTCTGAAGAGTAAGACAGGCTCTTTTGGTGGAAAAGTGCCAAGGAAAAGAAAAGTCATCACCATGGAAGTGAAAATGAACACCTTAATACGCTGCAGGGAAAAGGAGAAACACCCAACAATATTATACACTTTTGGTCTTAACTTGGTCTTAATTCGGCTGTTGCGACTATCATTAAAGATGAAGATTGTATCCTTGAGCATGTTACAGGATTTGCTGCTATGAAAGTATCGCAGTAGTCTTACTATTGAGATGGTTGCTAGTGCTTTGGCTGGAAGACCACCATCAATATCCCAGTAAGCCATATGTTGATTCAGGAAAAGACAAAAAGATTGTTTATTTGTTCTCCTGCCTCTTCTACTTCTTCCTCCAATAAGCCGTAGGGATAAAGATAAGGAATTGTCCTCTTTTTTTTTTTTTTACTACAGTTTAATTTAATTCTTGTATTTAATCTTTTTGTGACGACTTTGTGTGGGTTTGGAGCCCAGATGCAGAGAGAGAGCTCGTAGGGCAGTTCCAGCTTTTAGTTGGACAGAGTGCAAACAAATAGTCCAAGGACAACAGAAGGCGATGGTGTTTAGAAAAAAACAAAAATGAGGAACACCATGATGCAGTACAAACAAAGGGAAAAGGGCTGGCTCGATAGCTGGGGTAGCAGCTGGGCTAACCTGGCTAAGGAGATGTCATAGAGATGCTAATCTAAGAGCAGAGTAGGAGTCCACGTATGGGTAGCCGGCAGGAGTGTGAACAAAGAACCAGCGGCTTCCAGCTGCAAGCAGTCAGCTTAAATGGTGAATGAGCAATCAGCCACTGGTGTGCCCAGCCTTCAAGGGTTAACTGAAAAAGAGAAAAACAGGCCAGGAAAAGGCAGGGTTGGAAACAGCGACAGACAGAACGAGAAGGCCACTGGCGAATGTGACACTTTTCTTACTGTATTTTACATATCCTTAATGTGCTCTGTGTTCAGTGTAAGTGACTTTGGTGTTCATTTAGGTATACGATCCTACTCATACCAAAAACCGCCTTATTTCACAGTCAAGGAACAGAAGTTGCTCGTAACCAGAGGACCACCTGTACTTTGGTGGAGAAAGTAAGAAAGAAAAAAGAAGAAAAAACAAAGTGATGTGAAAGTCTGTGTTTTGTGGACAGACATGACATGATTCATCAACTTTGCTTAAATATGTCATATATTGTTTGTAATTATGTTCTAAATTGTTTGATTTTTGAAAGTACAGTACATTTGCAAAACTTACATTTATAGTTCATGGCGCTAGCCATGACGAGCTACTGTAGCTCTTGCAGTTCCGCCTTATTTCTGGAAGTGACGCCATCGGGGTCACTCAGGTAAACAAACATACAAACAAACATTTAAGCGATGTGTGAATTGTTTTAGTCGAGTATCCGTTACGGATAATGCATTTTTGCCGAGTACAAACGAAACGAGTACAGGTCGTCATTAGCTGTAATCGTGATGAAGGAAAATCCTCATTGGGTAACTACTGTATTCACTCTTCACGCTCTGTGATTGGCCGGTCACACACAGCCACCGCCCCTCCTTAGACAGACTCGCTACAGCGAGACAGAGGAGCCATGCTTCTCACTCCTTCATACACAGAGACAATACAGACAGTGACCCTCTGCTTGCTTAACGCGACTCCAGCTCACTTTCTTTATTTCGCTCTATTTTGGTTTGTATGATCCTAGGGTAGGGTCACCCGAAGAACAAGATCGCGGGTCCAAGCGGCCGAAATGAGTTTTCTCCGTAGGGTGGCTGGGCTCTCCCTTAGAGATAAGGTGAGAAGCATTGTCATCCGGAGTAGACTCGGAGTAGAGCATTGAGAGGAGCCAGATGAGGTATCTGGTCAGGATGCCTTCCAGACGCCTCCCTGGGGAGGTGTTCAAGGCAAGTCTGACCGGTAGAGGGCCTCGGGGAAGACCCAGGACACATTGGAGAGATGTGTCTCCCAAACTGGCCTGGGAAGGCCTCGGGAACCGCCAGGAGGAGCTGGACGAAGTGGCCGGGGAGAGGAAAATCTGGGCCTCCCTGCTTAAACTGCTGCCCCCGCGACCCAATCTCGGATAAGTGGTAGTATTGTAAAATGATTCTTGTCCTGTGAACTCCAGAGTACCTTTTGTTCTGTGAAAGACAGTTGAACTCAGGCCTACGTGACTGAGGGGGAGGTCATCGTGACCGAAGTTATACAAGATATGTTCCAGATGTTATGTGATTTCAAAATGTCCTGCCAACAGGGCCAAGGAAGGATGAGGTTTGATAATCCACGTCATTGTTATTGTTCACTGGGTCTATTTAAGGGTGAACGGAATAAACGGGGTATCCCTTTTCCCTCAACTGCATACAAGTTGTGTTGTGCCTCTTATTATTCCACAACATTTGGCGTCACGAACAGGATTGGAAGGAAAGACGTTGATGCTCGTGGCCTTCTGACCTGCACCATATTGCAAACCAACGGCCGTAAAAACAGGTAAGATTTCTTACCATTTGGTTTGACAGTGTGGTGCAGTAATGGGGGTAACTAATGAGCATTAATGTTAAAAATTTCTCCAAATAAGAGAGCCTGTTGTTAGTGCATTACCTTGTAATAACAACTGCAGAGTGGGGGTGGGGAACACTCACACAAAATGTGGCCCTCACTTTAGAGTGGGAAAAACTTTTTGTGTGTTTTACTAAAATGACTCGAGTCCAGCTGTGTTACAGCATGATTGGCGTACTTTAGAAGTGTTGAGTAAAGGAAAAGAGTACAGGCTCGTGCCGGCTTTGTGTGTGTGTGTGAGGTCGACAATTTATGCTGCAGCAACTCTTAGTCCGGGAGTTCATTCATGGAGGAAAAATTAAGGGCTAAATATAAGGCCGACTGCAATTGGTAGAGCGAGGTACCCTATACAACGCAGAGTTCGTTCACTGCGCGCTAAGTCTGTGTGGTTACGACCCTCCGAACGCGCAAAGGAGGTGACCAACTACAGAGCAAAGGCTGCGCCTATATAATATGCGTGAAGCAAATCACGTCTAACAAGTAGAGAAGCATACTCAAATTACACATGCGGAATTACAATAAAGTAGTTCTTATTGTCTACTTTGTGATGTAACTCTAGAACAGTCTTGCAGTCCTAGTCAGCCGGACAAGGTCAGTCATGAGTATATTAATGCATACCTAAACTATAACAACTGGAGGAGATTAAGGCGTGAAGCAATCATTTGGATTGCTTAACTTGTGTGTTTGGTTTGAAGTGCACTAAAATTTTGTTATTTGTTGTATGTAACTAAAATTCTAAAATCCAATTGGCATATACAGTACTTCAAGTGTGTGTGTGTGTGTGTGTGGCTGACTGTCTCACCTCTTCTGTAAAGCGTTCAGCGTTGTTTTTTTTTTTTTTTGTGTGTGTTTTTTCACTGTCTTGAGTGAGTGAGTGTGTGAACGAAGGTCAGCTGAGGACAAACTGTGCTTTGTAACCCTCAGAAGAAAATAACTATAAGATTAATCATCTTAGTCGCAAGACAGTAACGTTAGCCAGTGTAAATAGCTGAAAACTGCCAAACACGCAAGTGAGAAGTGCGGTTAAAAACGTATTGTCAGAAATGTTCATAGATTCATCCTTTGTTTGAATGATCTCTTCTGGAACAACAAAAAGGTCAACCTTACACATAGTTGAAGTGAAAGCAGTTTGTGTGTCATCTTTGTGTCTGTTGCTGGAGGTGCTGCATGTGGCTATTATTGAGTGTAGTGCAGTTGCCTAGTTGTGTTATTTGTGCCAATGTTAATTTGTTGTGGGTTGCACTGGAGTGAGGCTATCTTGGGTGTGGTCCCAGAGAAATTCAAAGTGCGTCATAACGTTGTCTGCTCTGTAGTGGGGGATATGAACTAGCTGAAAGGACAGAATTGCAGTGGTTGAATTGAGAAGAAAATTGTGTGCAATGTGCTGTGTGATAAGTCTTTTGAGACTTTGTTTTGTATAACTTTGAACTTAGTGAATCTTGTCAAGCTGTGTGGTTCTGCCAGTGACCGGATGTGAAGTGAATAACTGAAGGAGGTGTTGAGCGAGGGGACGCAAGGGGAGTGGCTACAGCCCTCCCTCTGAGTGTTGGAAGAACAAGTCAGCCAGTGGAAGAGTTTTTATTTTTGTGTTATGAGACTGGAGAGTTTCTGCAAGCTGTGGTTCTGAACTGTACAGCATTTATGGAAAGTGTCATGTTGGTGTTTAAGTTTAAAACATTTTAATGTGGTGTGCTAGTGTATAAAGACTTAATTTTGAAAGTGAATAAAGACAATACTCATCAAATAACATTGTGATAAAATTGCAGTCTGAGTTTAAGATACTTTTGCAAAATAACTTATTTTTGTGACAGAACAAACAATAACATTTATTTTAATTTCTGTCTTGAAAGTTGAAATACTCAAAATGGCTATTCCTTCGACAACGATTTTAGGGTTAAAATACCCAAAAAGGAAGGATGACATCGAGAAGGTCTCTAAAAAGTGGACAAAACGCACTAAAAGCTTAAATCCAAGTTGGCCTGAAGGTGGAACATTTGATGTGAGTTTGTGTGATGACATGGAAGTCCAAATAAAGGACTATAAACCCAAAGACAAAAGTAACAAAAGACAACAGAAAAGAGAAAAGGAATTGGAAATTATACAGTTGTTCAGAAAGGAAGGTGAAATGTTCCGAAAAACAATGAAAAAGAATCGTGAACTGTTTAGAGCTAAAGGCGACGATGGATTTAAAATAAAAAACAGAAATATGGACAAAAACATGCAGGGTAATAGTCAGTTCGCTGCAGTGGCTCCGTCTGGCCTTTATCCTTTTATTACGGGAACTGTCGAAGTTGCAGGAGATGTTGATTTTGATGACAACAAACAAGATCCTATTTCACCAGTTGGAAGGCTGAAAAATCCACCACAATACTGCAGCACAGACAGGAAGGGTGCAAAACCAAAAAAGTCACAAGTACTGGATTGTTATGCTGAAAAAGATCAAGCGCTTAAAGAGATGACAAGAAAGGATGGACACTCATATTGGCTGAACCTGGAGCACTCGGACTTAGAAAGACAAAAGGAAAGGACTATAATTCAAGAACTTGAGGATGAGATAGATGATGTTAATGAAAAATATGTACAAAATACGGCTACAGAACAAAAACAGGAAGAGAAAAAAAAGGAGCAGTAGAAAGAGTAAGTAGTGCTATA
This sequence comes from Dunckerocampus dactyliophorus, assembly GCF_027744805.1. Taxonomy (NCBI): domain Eukaryota; kingdom Metazoa; phylum Chordata; class Actinopteri; order Syngnathiformes; family Syngnathidae; genus Dunckerocampus; species Dunckerocampus dactyliophorus. The sequence continues at coordinate 35,769,712 of NC_072819.1, read as the reverse complement.
CCAGTAAAAAGAAGAGTAAGCTATCCAGAGGGAGTCCAAGAGGCAGAAGAAAGAGAAGTCTTAGGGGGAAGTCTTACCTTTGCTGCAAATGGCAAGGAAAACAGAAAGTATGATCTCAGATACAGGCCTGGCATACACCCTCCAGAGAGGTATACCGATCCGGCTCATCAATTGCCAATATTAATAAAAGGAACACAGGGACAGTATATTCCTTGGCAAACACTTGATCTTGAGGGGTTGATCGCCAGGCTGCCTGGTATCCATGAGGGGGCCAGCAAATGGATAAGGGCGTTTGAAGAAGAAACAGTGGGTAAAATACTGGCGCTTGGAGATATCAAGGCTGTGTGGGCACGAGTGTTGGGGATACCAACAATGGAAAATGTGCTATATCTAAGTGGCCATCGATGGATGCAAAATCCTGAAGCGGATGGTATTGAGTTCAATCCTTATCGCAGAGACTTGTGGGGGACACTGCGAAGGGAGTATCCGATCAAGATTGATCCCAAGGCCCTGAAGGGACAGCCACTTACGGAAACGGAGAACCCTGCCGAGTATATCAGCCGTCAGCTCAAACGGTGGAAGCAAGAGACTGAGGAAGAAGTTGGAAATAGCCCACTGATGACCACACTATTCAGAACAGCAGTGGTTGAAGCCATGCCAACTCCAGTAAAAAGTAGACTGGAGGATGTTGTGGGACTGACGTCAAAGTCACACAGGGAGTTCTGTGAGCATGTGATACATGCTATTGAAAAATACAGACGAGATGAACAACGGCTGAAAGAGCAAGACCAAGACGTTCAAAGAAAGGTTGCCCAGTTGCAACTTGGGGAACTGTCAAGCAAGAACAAAAAGAAAGCTCAAGCCTTAGTCGGGGATGCAAAGCCAAGTGTGGAGGCACCCGTAATGCCATCTCCAGCTCCACCTCCAGCTCCAGTGCCAACAACAGTACCACCAGTTCAAGCGCCACCTGTCATCAATGTATATGCTCAACCAAGAACAAATCAAGCGTCGCAAAGGGGAAGGCAATATCAGATGGGCCGAAAAGATGGATCAAGAAGGAGGTCGCAACAACAAGCTACCCCTCCGCAAGTACTTCCCAAAGTCTGTTGGGGATGTGGACAGCAAGGACACAATCGACAGAACTGTCCAACCAATCCATGGCCGGCGCCTAATTGGGTCAAAGGAGGCTATGGAGATCAACAACCTCAACAACCATTGAGCCAAGGTCCAAATTCAGAACAGCCATATTCGGGTCCAGTCAACCCGTGGGGAGGTCCAAATTATGGTTATTAGGGGTGCCCAGAGAATCCTGCAGGGGAAGGTCAGCTGCCAATAGTAACATCTATAACTAAAAAAGAACCAGTAGTTCAAGTTCAAATCGAAGGAAAACAAATACCAATGTTGGTCGATACTGGAGCAACCTACACTTGTGTAGGTCCAAGTTACGCCTCACACCTCCCCATGTCTGACAAATTTGTCAAAACAGTAGGATTCTCGGGAAAGCTTCAAACAATACCTATGACGGCTCCAGTTCAGCTAACAATGGAGGGCGAAACAACGACATTGCCAGTTCTGGTATCTGAGCAGACACCAGTAAATTTACTAGGAAGAGATGCTCTATGCAAGCTGAATGTAAACATTTCTTGTACGCCTGAGGGAGTGAAAGTAGATAGAGTGAAGGAAAAGTTCCAAATGAATGTTCAGACAGCACGTGCAAAAGTATACTGGTTAGGAGATATATCAGAACCAGTGCTCCAGGCTTTCCAAAAGTGGGAAAAGTACATCTGTGCTCAAATTCCAAAAGCGTCAAAACCACGGTCTGAATACCATTGCACAGTCTATTTTGATCCATCATGTAGCAAAATCTTTGAAGAAAAGTGGGAAACACAAACTGAAGGCCTGACGGTGTCATTGACAACAGAGTATATCATAATTGGGCAAGAGGGTGCAGCGTTTAACGTTGAGTCAAATCCTTTCCTGGCACAATGGTATAACGTGCCCAATTCGGCACCACACATAACCTTGTTGGTTAACGAAAATTTTGCGTCAAAGGATTTGGGGCCAATGATGAAAAATGCGTCCAAAATAACTTGGAATGCGACTGAAAATCCACTAATTTTTGTGTCGCCAGATGAGACAAAGATAAAAATTTTGTGTGGTACCCATATGGTTTCAAAACCAAAAGAAGTGATCATCACTTCATTTGACGTACCACAGATGCCGCAAATCCGTGAAGGTGAGAGTGACTTAAAACAAGAAATGCTCGAACACGTCCCAGAAAATCTATGGTCAAAACATGAAACAGATGTAGGGTTAGTGAAGTCAGCAAACCCTGTTAGAGTGGAGCTTAAACCAAACATGAAACTTCCAAGACGCGCACAGTACCCTCTGAAATTAGAGGCAGAGAAAGGTATAAGCCAAACTATTGAAGGGCTTCTGAAAGCGGGAGTATTAATTGAGACACACAGTTTTTGTAATACGCCAATACTACCTGTGAAGAAAGCAGACAAATCCAAGTACCGGCTGGTACATGATTTGCGAGCAGTGAATGAGATCGTCCAGGATAGTCCAGTGGAAGTACCAAATCCGCATACTCTCTTGACAAATGTTCCACCTGAAGCTAAGTTTTTCACAGTAATAGACTTGTGCTCAGCATATTTTAGTGTTCCGTTGCACGAAGACTCTCAACATTTGTTTGCGTTCACATATCGAGGAAAACAATATTGCTATACTCGAATGCCACAGGGGTTCAAACATAGTCCACATGTGTTTAATCAGGTGTTAAGAGAGGACCTTGAAGGGTTGCAACTCAATAGCACCCTGTTACAGTACGTTGACGATCTGTTAATATGCGCACCGACACTCGAGGACTGCCACAGAGACTCAATTAAGTTACTTCAGAAGTTGGCTGAGGGGGGGCATAAGACCTCCCGGGCAAAGTTACAATATTGCCAGCCCCAGGTCGAGTATCTGGGAAGAGTTATATCACACGGAACAATCTCAGTGGCACCCTCTCAGTTGGAGGGAGTGAGCAAAGTGCCACTCCCTCTTACAGTGGGACAGATGATGACTTTTCTAGGCATGACTGGTTTCAGCTCAAACTGGATAGTGGACTATGCTGTCAAAACTGCACCATTGAGAGGAATAATGAAGGAGGGTGAGACTCAGACATTGAGGTCACCGCTGAAATGGACCAATGAGTCCAGAATTGCGTTTGAAACAATCAAACAGGAAATGCAAACAGCTCCGGCGTTGGCAACACCAGACTATGGCAAACCGTTCTTTTTGTACGTGTCAAATAGACATAACATGTACGCATCTGCAGTGTTGATGCAAGAAACCTGTAGTGGTCGAAGGAAGCAACCCCTTGCATACTACAGCACGAAGCTGGACAATGTGGTCCAGGGTTGGCCACCATGTTATCAAGGGTTGGCTGCCGTTCATTATGCGTATGAGAAGGCATCAACAATCACAATGGGACATCCAGTGACAATATACACGCATCATAAAATTTCTGAGCTGATCCACCAAAATAGGTTTGTGATAACGCAGGCTCGATGTTTGCAGTACTTGCCACTGCTGACGTATCCAGATGTCACCATTAAAAGGTGTGCAACGGTAAATCCTGCAGACACAATGCCATTCAGTTTTGAAGGTGAGCCTCATGAGTGTGTGCCAGAGGCAATGAAGTACACGAAGTTAAGACCAGATTTGGAGTCTACACCTTTGTTAAATGCAGAAGTGACATACTTTGTGGATGGATCGTGTTACAGAGATCACCTTGGCAGCCATGCAGGGTTTGCGGTTATCAAACAGGAAGGAAGTGATTTTGTGACAATAAAGGCTGAGAGTTGTATACAACCATGCTCTGCACAATTAGCTGAGTTGAAGGCTTTGACTGAAGCGTGCAGAATGGCCAAAGGAAAGACAGCAAATGTGTATACGGATTCGGCGTATGCACATGGAGTGTGTCATTTGTTTGGGGCAGTGTGGAAGCAACGTGGTTATAAAAAAAGTGATGGTTCACCAATACACCACCAAAAACAGATAGTTGATCTTATTTCGGCGATGATGCAACCGACAAGGCTTGCTGTTATCAAGTGTCAGGCACACAGGAAAGGAAATGAAGATGTTGTGCAGGGAAACAATGCAGCAGATGAAGCAGCAAAATTGGCTTCTAAAAGCCAGGTGACTGTTTTGGCTCCATTGGTGTCAATAGAACCAGTCGCTACGCCAGATGACATTGTGTTGATGCAACAAAATGCAGGGCTAAGTGAGCACAGTTTGTGGCAGCAGAGAGGAGCTTCAAAAGATGAAAAAGGTCTGTGGAGATCACATGAAGGACTGCTTGTTGCGCCAGTCTCATTACTTACAGTGCTAATATCAGATGTGCACAGTCCAGATCACTGTGCAAAGGGGGAAGTTGTAAGGAAGATAAAACAGCAAGGATATTGGTCACCATATTTACAGTCAATGATAGATGAAGTCTTGGGACAATGTGAAGTTTGTGCACAGAACAATGTCAGAAAAGGCATAACTACACCCATTGGACACATACCAGTTCCAGAAGGACCATTCAAACATCTTGTGCTAGACTATGTAGACATGATTAAATCGGTGCATGGAAAGAGGTACATGTTAGTAGTTATTGACCGATTTAGTCGTTGGGTTGAAGCGATGCCGTCTAAAGATCAGAGTTCAGAAACTGTTGTTAAATTCCTGTTAAGAGAAGTAATTCCGCGGTTTGGAATACCATCAGAAATAAGTTCGGACAACGGTCCGGCGTTCGTGCAAAAAGTAGCCAAAGGAATCTTACAACAGTTGCGAATAAGACAAAGGTTGGGGTGTGTCTATCATCCTCAGTCCCAGGGAATGGTAGAGAGAGTAAATGGGACACTTAAAGCCAAACTCAATAAAATTTGTGCTAGCACAAAGTTAAATTGGGTGGATGCACTACCACTTGCACTCATGAGTTATCGCATGCAGACTAACAGAATGACACATCTAACACCGCATGAAATGCTTACGGGTCGACCCATGCCAGCACCACATTTGAGAGGGCCTTATAAAGGGCCCCCACTTGAGCAGTTGCAAAATGAACTGAAAGATTATATAAAACAGTTAACTGCCATACATAGAGCTATCTATGTGCAGGAGAAAAGCAGGGCTCCTGAGTCCACGGAGGTGTCAGACGGCCTGGTGGTGCCAGGCGATCAGGTGTACATCAAGGTGTACAGGCGAAAGTGGCACGAGCCAAGACGAGAGGGACCCTATAAGGTGGTGCGAGCAACACCGACGGCTGTCCAAGTGGAAGGGAGCACGACGTGGTACCATTTAAACCACTGCACCAAGGTGCGTCCAGCCCAATCCAAGCAAGAGGAGGAGTTGAGCAACAAAGGAAGCACACATGGAACGCCAAACGCCAAAGATTCACTTGCTGGTGATGGTGAGCTGCATGTTGTGGGCACTGATGAATGCAATGCCAGTGTCTCACACCAAGGGGGAAGGGACGCTGTCCTCCAAGGAAGTCCAAAGACATGAAACAGATGAGTACGATGCAACTATACGCCACTCAGCACCAGCACAACGGAGGGACAATGTAGAGTTTGCAGAATTATGGACTGCCAAAATTAAGGTCAGTCAACTAGGGAGAGTGGAGGATGTTCGTTCACTTACAGTGTCACTATTCGGTAGGGGTATATGTGGAGTGGATTTTAAAATAGAAGATGAGCCTCCAGAATGGGGATCAGACCAATGCACTTTAATAGTACTACAAAAACCAGATACAATGGGTGGTATAAATGGATATGGTACACAACCAGGGAAATGACAAATGTGGAATGCATAGCATGTTCAGCAGCTCCAACCGCGTTACCAATTGTAATTCCTGAAAAGAACAGTTTCAAAACATGTGCAGATGAACAAAGGCAGAAATGTAAAAAAAGAGGATTCGTGTCAACTAATCATAAAATTAGGCTTTTCTCATTACCAATGTGCACCATACAATGTAGATTAATTTATGGCTCAAAAAAGACACACAATTTAATGAGTCCACTGCCTGCTCGGGCTAAGGATAATGTGTGCACTGAGTTTGGACTCACAACAGCCTTAGATGGACCCCCAACAAAGTATAAAGTAGATAGAACGGCAGAGTATGAATGTTTCGCAAGCGGTGGGTTTAAGACTGATAACCAACTTGGGAATTATGTGGGAAATACTACGGTGAAGTGTAAAGTAACTTGGGTACTATCTTGGTTTCCACACGCAAACATGATTCCGATTTTTGTCACCAGACCGGTATGGTATGAGAACCCAGGCCCAAATGATCAGTCATGTCAAAATATAACAATGACAATACCTAATAATCAATTTTTGGCTGTACAATCTACGGCAGTAGCGGACAGCTATTGGATGTGTGGAGATGACATATTGCGTAATGTTCTGCCTCAGCAATGGATTGGCCTGTGCACATTGGTAAGGATGAAAGTGCCCGTTCAAGTAATGTACAAAGGTGTCCGAGAAGTACTCCAAACACAGGGTGCCATTAGATTTAAAAGATCATACATACCAGACTCTCGGGTCTATCTAGACGCAATAGGGCAACCACGAGGAATTCCAGAGGAATTCAAAGCTAGGAGTGAAATTAAGGCTGGTCTGGAGTCCATATTTCTCTGGATTACGCCCAATAAAAATGCGGAATGGATTAATTACGTGTATTATAATCAACAACGCTTTATTAATTATACCAATGAAGCCCTCAGAGCGCTCGGAGAACAATTACATGAAACAACCAAAATGTCATGGCAAAATCGTCAAGCCTTGGATTGGATGCTTGCTGAGAAGGGGGGAGTGTGCCACATGTTTGGAGAACAATGTTGTACCTACATACCCATGAACACGGCCAGAAGAGGATCTTTTACTACAGCAATGTCTAGAATTAGTGAACTAAGCAAAGAGTTGACAGGAAATGCAGGGAAAGATGTAAAGGCACTTGACTGGTTCACCACAAAGCTTGGGCATTGGGGTGCTAACCTGGCAAGAACTGGAATAACTGCAGTAATAGTTTTGACAGTGATATGTCTGTTACTTTGTTGCATCGTACCCATTCTGAAGAAAGTACTGATTAAGACTTTTGTAAGACAGATGACTGCGCTGGCGGTTACCAAAGTGGCAGAGGCTCAGCTAGCGCAACTGGTGGTCGAGCAGCCTGATCTATTTCCCAATCCGGACGATCGTGAGGACGATGACACCGACTCAGAGGACTCAATGAGCCGTGAGGTATGATTGACTGTGGGATTGGGAAAGGAGCTGGAATTTGAGCTGGACACCACCAACTGTATATCACAATGCGCTGAGGCCTCTCCACGAACTGTGCTAGTAGCGTGTGGAAAACCGCCATGCCAAGGACAGGACTGACATAAAAGGACAATGGACTTGGCGGGACTGAACAACAATGCACTCACTCACAGTTAGTCAGTGTTGGACTGCTGAGTAACACCAGTTAGTTATTATTAACAAGTGTATTATTTCAGTTATTTAGCATTAACTACCATGTCAGGATTATGTCACTCACTTACTAGGTTAGTTACTCTGTAGTCGCTGTGAGTTTACACTGACGCAGTTATTCAATGAGTTACCTGAGAAGTACATTAGATCATGAAGAATTAGACATGGAGTAAAATTTGTGATCTGTTCAATATTCACTATATCACAGCACTCAGAGTACAGTTTATGCCACACATATATACTATCTCTATAGACAGGTGTAGTTGGTAGATCATTGAGTTAACTCATAATAATAATAGTTACCAGACAGTTAGATAAGTAGTTGGCACAGGGTCAGCTATACCAACCAAGGGGACCCTCCAGCCGAGACGAGCCATCCATGAGGACCACGCCAGCCGAGACGAGTCATTCCTGAGGGCTGTAATCGAGGGAGCCAGATCGTGCGGGAGGACATCCATCCAGGAGGCAGGCTATGAGGAAGGGGTGAGATGAGCGCCCTCCTCCAACATGTGACGTGCCAAGTCACCACCTCGTTTCGGCGAAAGAAGCCCCTCATCACAAAGGGTCCCTCCAGATGACATCGTGCTGATCATCGGCGGATGATCGAAGAAGGGACTGAAGATGGCCTACACCATTCTTACAGAGGCACAATAATCCTCTGGGCGGTGATGATATGAGCAGAAACATTTCTCCCGACCTTGCCACACACCGAATCACTGCCCATAACACGTTCCCCACTTCCCCGTGCCCATTCTTCAGGACAAGCATGCATCAAAATCCCCACGAACTTAATCTTTGAACTTCTTTCGGAAAATGAAGACGGTGAAATGACGGGTCTAAGAGACATTATTATTTGTTTTGGGGGTTTGGGACCCCCAAAAGGGGGGAATATATTGTAAAATGATTCTTGTCCTGTGAACTCCAGAGTACCTTTTGTTCTGTGAAAGACAGTTGAACTCAGGCCTACGTGACTGAGGGGGAGGTCATCGTGACCGAAGTTATACAAGATATGTTCCAGATGTTATGTGATTTCAAAATGTCCTGCCAACAGGGCCAAGGAAGGATGAGGTTTGATAATCCACGTCATTGTTATTGTTCACTGGGTCTATTTAAGGGTGAACGGAATAAACGGGGTATCCCTTTTCCCTCAACTGCATACAAGTTGTGTTGTGCCTCTTATTATTCCACAACAGTAGAAGATGGATGGATGGATGGACAGTGAGGAACATCGAATTTGTGTTCTTGTCTATAGTTTCATTCCATTCCTCCACTGACCAGAATTGTGGGATATTTTCCTCCAGTTTTGGTCCAATATTAAGTAGTTATTAAACTTTCCAGCTACCTCATTCATATCATCATACTTGGCATTTCCAACTGTGATAAAATGAGGGTGCTTTCTTAATGCCATTCCTAATAATACTGTTTAGAATGCCCTTAGTTGCTCTTATATTGTTTTTTTTGTCTAATAATTGACTATAGCATTCTTTCTTACACACTCTCAAGATGTTTGTTAGCTTATTTTTATATGACTTATACAATCCCCTGTATAATGTGTTTTTTCTTACAGGCATTTTGCAAAGTTTTTGTCAACCGTGGCTGATTATTCTTCTTTTGCTTATCTCTCAAGGGACAGTTCTTATCATAGAGCTCCATATAAGTATTTAAAAAGCGTCCATATGCTTCATCCACATCATTTCCCTCTTCCGGATCTTTCTTAAAAGCATCTATGCTGTCTTGTGTGCGTAGTCGTTGGTAAACGCTTTTGTCTTTCATTTCTGTCTTTTTATAGTTGTCGTTGTAAATTGTCAACACTAGGAGATGATCTTGAATGTCACCAATTAGCAGACCACTAGTTGTGTTGTTATCAAAATCATTGGTGGATAAATTGTGAATTAGCATAGCACATTGATTGGTCTGTTATTCTGCTTGGTCTGGTGATTTTACGACATAGACTCACACTACACATTCTATCTATAAAGTCATCTTTTGTCTTGTTCGTGTTGATTCAGAAGATCAATATTGAAGTCTCAACACACAAAGATTATTTTTTGCCTGATATCTGAAGGTTGCTTTGATCCAGTCCTCCAACATTTTGATGTTTGACTTCGGTGTTCTATTTAAGCAATTTATTAATACATTTTTTCTTTTTTCTTTGGATGGATTTTTCTTTGTAGTTCAGATGTTTGTCCACGTACACGGCCACTCCTTCTCCACTTTTGTTGTTCCTATTGATGCAGGTCATTTCATAGCCTTCCAGCTCAAGGTCCATACCTTTGTCGACGTTAATCCAAGTTTCTCAAATTGCAATTACTTTGAAGGGTTCCTTGAACTGATTCAAATATTGCCTAATGTTACAATTTGCATACATGCTTCTGCTGTTTATGTGGATAATAGACAACTTATTGCCGATATTAACATTATTATTATTATTATTATTATTATTATTATTATTATTATTATTATTATTATTATTATTGTATTGTTCTTCAGTGTAGTAACCGCAGTTGTTTCTGAAATGGGAAAAAAGGTTTGTGTCTGGATCTATGTCATTTCCAAATCCAGTTGTTTGTGTTCTGCAAGGTTTCCAGTTGTAGAACTTCATGTCCTAAATCCAGTGCTACTTGTTGATCAGTCCCTGGTGGCATACTGGTGACGTTGGCAAATAATGATGAATGTGATCCTTCCCTCTGTGTCGTTCTTGTTTGTGAGTTGTGTTCCTTTTCCATGTTGTCTTGTTGATGCGGTCCTTAGTATTGGTCCAGATGCTTGATGTCTTTGACAACAAGCACTCTGGTGCTCCATTTAACTTCATGTAAATTTTGCAGTTGGCACGCCAAGTGCCTTGGATCTTTCCCTGCTTCTTCAAGTCACGTGCTTTCTTGGCAATTTCAGTTGCGTTTTGTTAGGTGCTCATTCATGTAGACATTTGTTCCCTTCAGCGTGTACCTTTTTTGTTTCAGCAGTGTGGTTTTAAATTTCCTGCTGGTGAACTTGATGATGATGACGGGTGTGGAGCTGTGTCCGCCATACAGTGGGATGCAAGAATCAATGGTGTGGATGTCTACGTCCACCTTCTGTAAATGTAGAAAAGTTACAAATTTTTGTTCGGTTGAAACGACATCCATTTCGTCTGGTTCTTCCTTGTTCGTGACTGCCCTGGCATATGACCTGGGTTTAACCTGAAACCCCGTCATGATCACATCGTTCATTCTTGCATTTTGGTTCATGTCATCAGTTGTGTTCCTCAATTGCTCGATGATGTTTAAAAAAAGTCACAGATTAAAAGGCAAAAACCCCCAAAACAAAACATGTCATTCATACAGGCTAATTCCTTGAAAAAAAAAAAAAAACAAGGTCTGTGACAAGTGCTTGCACCGAGCCCACATCTGCCACTCGGCAGACACAACGTTCTTCTGATACAATGTATCACAGTGTAAGAGTGTTTGTCTGCATACCTTTTCAACTGCAACACTGAAGTTTCCCATTCACGAAATGCTCAAACTTCAGACTGAAGAGAGATCAACAGGTCCTTCCATTTGAATACATCTCATCTGGGTCAGTCGGAATCTTTTCTAAAAGCAACTTTATGTAAGTGCAATCAGACATACCAGTCTTCATTTTCGTCCTTGTGCTTTATTCGTCACTCAAGATGGTGTGATAAATCGACAGGCTTTTCTTGCAAATAGCCAAGACTATTTCCTGTTACAAACCTGACTCTGACTCCCAAACTGGAGTGGAGTGTATGCTCTCTAAGAAGGAGATTTTCTGGTAAGTAAGTAAGAAGTGTATACTGACAAACATATTAAGCAAATATGAGAGGTAAATAAAAAAAACAAAAACAAGATAATGATACATAGCAGCCATGTCGTTGTGCATTCATGTATAATGCCAAAAAGAGTAAATTAAAACAAAAAAAGGAGAATACAAATCTAATTGAATTAAACAACAATATTAATTGAAACATTTATTATAATTAATATTAAATAAAATAAATATTATGCATGTTTACTGACCGGTTGATTGAGAAGCAGAGATTGTTTGCTATTCAGCCCCTGGTGAGCCCAGCCCACCAAAAGCTGGCAGAGCCTAAGCACACCAGCACACACACCCCCACCCCACAGCCAAGATCAGACAAGCCGCCACACATCGCCCCCACCCCAATCCTAATTCTTATTTTGTCCCCGTTCCCATGTTTCTCCCTGCATTAGTGTGTTGTGCATTAAAATAAGCATTGAGCTTCCCCTATGCTTGACCCCTTCTATGCCTGTGCATATTTAGTGGACTAAAAAGAGTGGTCGCACACGAGACGGCGTTGCTTTCACTAGTGGCTAGCTTAGTGCAGAGGAGGAATGCCAGGAGGGGCCTCGACACCACAGCCAAAGCGGGCCTGGCACACCATAGGGAAAAAAAAATAATATATATATATATATATATATATACACTCCTGATCAAGTTGAAAAGTTGAAAAATTTCCAGAATTTGCATTTTGCACATTCGGATCTTAATGAGGTTTTAAGTAGAGCTACAATTTGCAAAAACGAGAAGGGGGAGTGACACAAAAAGCTTTGAAAGAGTAATTCATTGAAAAAAAACAATTAAACTGAAATAGGCTGTTTATCAGCTGATCAAAAGTTTAAGATCATCGCTCAAAAAATAACAAAAAACTCTCCAAACCAGAACAAAAAATGTTCTCAGTAGGACTCAGTAATGAGTTGCTCCACTGTTCTTGTTAATCACTTCAAAAATTGGTTTGGGCATGCTTGATGCGAGTGTTTCCAGGAGGCTAGTGGGAACATTGCTCCAAGTGGTGAAGATGGCTTCATGAAAGGCATCAACTGTCTGGAACTGATGGCCATTTTTATAAACTTCCCTCGCCATCCATCCCCAAATGTTCTCTATGGGATTTAAATGAGGGGAACATGCAGGATGGTCCAAAAGAGTGATGTTATTTTGAAGAAGTCCTTGGTCAAGCGAGCATTGTGAACTGCAGCGTTGTCCTGTTGAAAAACCCACACAGACCCCACAAAAAACATCCAAAGAACTGCAGGCCTCACTTTCCTCAGTTCAGGTCAGTATTCATGACTCCACTATAAGAAAGACACTCGGCAAAAACAGCCTGCATGGCAGAGTTCCAAGAGAAAAACCACTGCAGAACAAAAAAAACAAAACATTAAGGCTTGTCTTAATTTTGCCAGAAATCATCTTGATAATCCCCAAGACCTTTAATACTCTCTGGTCTGACAAGACAAAAGTTGAACCTTTTGGAAGGCGTGTGTCCCATTACATCTGGCGTAAAAGTGACGCTGTATTTTAGAAAAAGAACATCATACCAACAGTAAAATATGGTGGTGGTAGTGTGATGGTCTGGGGCTGTTTCGCTGCTTCAGGACCTGCTGTGATAAATGGAACCATGAATTCTGCTGTCTAAAAGGAGAATGTTTGGCCATCTACTCGTGACCTCAAGCTGAAACAAACTTGGGTTCTGCAACAGACAATGATCCAAAATACACCAGCAGGTCCACCTCTGAATGTCTGAAGAAAGACAAAATGGAGACTTTGGAGTGGCCTAGTGAAAGTCCTCAACCTGGATCCTATTGAAATGCTGTGGCATGACCTTAAAAAGGCCATTCATGTTGGAATACCCTCCAATGAGGCTGTATTGCAAGAATTCCGCAAAAATAAGTGGGCCAAAACTCCTCCACAGCGCTGTAAGAGACTCATTGCAAGTTATCACAAACACTTCATTGCAGTTGTTGCTGCTAAGGGTGGCCCAACCAGTTATTAGGTTTAGGGGGCAACCACCTTTTCACACAGGGCCGTGTAGGTTTCCCTTGATGATAAAGCTGAATTTAAAAACTCCATTTTGTGTTCAGTTATGTTGTCATTGACTTTCGCAAAATTCCCCAAAAAGTGCAGTTTTCTTTTAACCAATATATGGTTTGCTGATTTGGATGGATTCAATCAGACACGGTGTACTGTACATCATATCCCATAATGACTGCATGTTAAAAGTTTATAAACATAAGAGATAGAGACCTTATATATCAACATTACGGGAGCACCAGTACGCTGTGTACACAAACAGGTATCAACAATAATTGAAGATTGAAACAGTTTGTCATGAATCCATTTTTGATAACCAGCCCCCGCCAAATCTCCATTGTCCACATGCGCCTTTATTAAGTCTGGAGAGTATAGACGAGCAGATGTATGATGTTGATTAAGCAGCAGTTATCCAGGATTGCTATGCACCGTCGTTGCCAGGGTCAGTGGCCTCCAGCTGTGACTATAAGATGCAAAGCGAACAGTACGTGTTTGCACGTAAATAAAAGAGAACATCTCCTTGCGTGTGAGATTAGCACAACCTCATAGTCTTGCATATAAATATACCTTTAACATTTTTAAACATTCATTATCCCTGAGGTAATGTTTGACTGTGCTGGGGATTGCATGTCGACTTTCACTCCCAGGAAAATACAAATTGTATCCCACCAAACATCATACGTCATCTGGACGTTCTTTTTCGGGCTGAAACAGTTCGTCCCAGAAATAGACGTTGAAAATTGGGCTGCGTTTAGTCCGCCTGATTTGGTCCAAATTTAGCCTAAAAATACACGTTGAAAATTGGGTTGCATTTAGTCCGCCTGATTTGGTCCAAATTTAGCCCAAAAATAGACGTTGAAAATCGGGTGGCATTTAGTCCGCCTGATTTGGTCCAAATTTAGCCCAAAAATAGACGTTGAGTTTAGTCTGCCTGATTTGGTCCAAATTTAGCCCAAAAATAGACATTGAAAATTGGACTGAGTTTAGTCCGCCTGATTTGGTCCAAATTCAGCCCAAAAATAGACGTTGAAAATTGGGTGGCATTTAGTCCGCCTGATTTGGTCCAAATTTAGCCCAAAAATAGATGTTGAAAATTGGGTGGCATTTAGTCCGCCTGATTTGGTCCAAATTTAGCCCAAAAATAGACGTTGAAAATTGGGTGGCATTTAGCCCGCCTGATTTGGTCCAAATTTAGCCCAAAAATAGACGTTGAAAATTGGGCTGCGCACCTGATTTCGTCCAAATTTAACCAAACAGTAAACAATGAAGATTGTGCTCATTTTTGTCATGTCTGATTTGGTCCAAATTTAGCCCAAAAATAGAAAGTGGAATTTGGGCTGTGTTGACATCTGATTTGGACCAAACTGATCTTTTTCGGACCGCATACAACCCATTTTGGTTTTGGTGCACCACAATACTTCTTAACTTTGACGTACCTTCCTCATCCATCTTCTATGCTGCTTAACCTCACTAAGGTCATGGTTATGCTGGAGCCTATCCCAGCTGACTTCGGGCAAGAGGTAGGGTACACCCTGGACTGGGACACACCAGTTGCGATCGATTGAATGCACTGAGAATACAATGACCTGGATGGATGAGAATATTCAGAGGCCTATTTTTTTCGGCTTCCGCCCAAAAATGACATGCACAAACTAAACAGGTAACTTTGTGAATATAAGCTCATGTGAACAATCTTGATATCAAAATAAAGGTAACACTGTAATCTGTCATCATTACTGTAGATGTATCAGAGTAGATGCAGAAAGAGCACAGGAAAATATTTGAAAAAAATCCCTTTTATCTGTTCTCCTTGAAAATAGGCTGATCAAGAAAGTCATGTAATAACCTTCTAACAATACACGTGCAAAGTTTTATGCTGCTAAAATAAAGCAGAGCAAAACTAAAGTGGCTTTAGTAAAGGCGTTCCATGGAGCGTTATTTGCAATTTTTTTGGTTCCAATGTATAAAACTAATTTCATTTCAATGAAATTAATTCACTGGGGCTCTAAAAATAACCTGCTTGTAATTTTAAAAATTGTGACGAACTGCCTGTGCGCACTGCGCCCTGCTGCGTAATAAGAGCTAGCTGTTCATCAGTTGATCGCTTCGGCTCAGAATGGCCGATTCCGGTGATTGACACCTGGAACCGTCAGGACCAATAGAATCAAACCCAGGTCATCATTTAGAGGTCAGAGAAACCATCAGCGAATCAAATGATGTAAAACCCAAGTGTGGACGATCGACAGCTTCTTAAATTCTTGGGTGCGCATGCGTCGTCACTCAAATCCAACTTGGCGTCGGAAGAAGTGGCAAAAGAAGCGGGAGATTGTTCGGTGGTTAAGCGGGAGACATATTGGACTTAATTGAAGAACAAGAGCGATGGATAGACACATTGTAAGTATCACGTTCTTAGAATTTGTAATACAAAACGTGTGCTTGACTGAATTTAGGTTTTGCTAACATTAGTGCGCCAACGGATGCAAATTGGAAATGTCTGAAGTTATCTTTGCAAACTGTCGGTGTGTTTTATCTACAGGTTAGCTGCAAGCACAATATTATAACGCAACAGTTCACACGGCAGTGAAGTGCGACCAGTATCCATCTTTCTGCCTACATGCCACCCATACTGTAGTGTAGTAGTAGATCATTTTAAATGTCTAGCATTTAGGAGCTGTAAATTGTCTGTTCTAAATGCAGTGATATACTAAAAATATGAACTCTTTTCACACAGATTTCACAGTTAAGTACGATTGGCGGTAAGAACGTCAAGGACTGCACAACAAAGATCTTGGACAGGTATCGAGAATCAAAATGCAAACATCACATTCAAATCACAATAATTCCTTTAATTATAAAAGCTGATCTTATTTGATGGTAAAAGAAATGCCTGTTTGTCAGGTTCAAGCAAGCTAAAACATTCTAAACACACTAAGAAAGAAGAAAGAAGACAACAAGATTGCTTTTACTCGCGAGGAGAACAGACAGAGATGTACTCAGTTTACAACCTCGATCCGTTCTGAGTAAACTCTGAGTTCTCCTCCCTTTTATTCTGTTGGGAATTCCCTAGTTACACAGAGCACGGAGCACAACAGCTGCAACGTGTCAGCACATTCTCTAGGTGTGTGTGTGTGTGTGTGTTCACATAAACAACAATCAAGAGTGTGAATCTGTAAACATGCAGCAGGCTCAGAAACAGGAGGTTCAAAAGGTCCGGTGAATAAAAGAAAGCACATCGTAAATCCAACAGTTACACCGGAACATTCCAAGCTTCTGTTGTTTAGCAGTTCCTGTTTGTTCTTCTTGATCTCCAAAGAGTCTCTGTGGATGAGTGCATAGAAAAGATAACAAGTAATCATGACTAAGGAAGGAACAAAATCAGCTGAGCGCTCATGCGGTCAGGAGGAGTTCCTTCATCTTCTTCTCCGTAGCCCCATAAACGTTACTGCTCAGACACACACACATACAGAGGTTGTAGTGGTTCAAACAAAGGAAGATACATTCTTTAAGACAAATATATGATAACATTTATATACATTTCTCCAACACTGTTGGCTAAATCTTGTCTGTACCTTCCTATCTATACCTCCTTCCCTCCCCATTTCAGTCTCCTTTATTTCCCTCACTTCCTCCTTATTTTCATCTTCCGTCCTCTCTTTCTCCATCTCCATACTCCCCCAGCACTCAATCCCCTTCTCCCGCTATTTCCTTGCCTCTTTCCCTTCTTCTATCCTTTCCCCGATGTCCAACTTCCTCTCTAGTCTCCTTGTCCCTCCCTCCCTGCTCAATATTTCTATCTTGTCCCTTATTCAATCCCTCTATCTATCTTTACCTCCCTATCAACTATGTCTGTCCTCCAAACCTCACCTCTCATCGTCCCTCCCCAGCTCTTAAATAGCACAAGAACTTAACTAATTAAGTTAGACACCTCCTGTGCTAATTTTTCAGGCTGATGACAAACTCCCTCATGTCTTCATTCAATATGAAAGACCACGCTTCCAAGTGGGCATTCCGACCTTTACGCCATTGCGACGGGTACATATGGAGCTGCACAACTTGAGTTGATTTTTTTTTTTTTTTAACGTATTTTTCCGTCCATAAATTAGAAATGTGACAACGTACAGATTTTTTTTTGTTGTTCATTTCATTGTTTTGTGTAATTAGGAATAAACAAATGTTGATTAAATATGATTTTCTTGTGTGATTGCAGCTGCTGTCAAAAGGTGGAATAGCAAAGCCACAGACGGTGAAATTTCACGTAAATGGCAGACCGTTCCAAACACGCTCCTGGGCGGTCTGGTGATGGAGGCTATCTTCAAAAACATAAAACAGGTGTGTCCACAGCTAGTGTTGGACATTTGTCGGGTGACAAACACAACTCCAAATGAATGATGTCGCAGTGGATGTGAAAATAAGTTACTGCTTGCAAATGCTGTTTTTGAAAAAAATATGATTTAAAATACACAATACTTGCGGTTCCTGTCAAAAATGTATTTATTAACTACTTGGATTGTTTCTGAGTTCATCAGTCCATGCTAGTTTTGGCCCTCAGTTGTGCTGTGGGATGAAAACATTTCACTTTATCATTTTTGTCATAGTGGATATTCACTCAGGACACAGTGTCCCTCGTCTGTTTGAAAACTTCTACTTTTTTCCATTTTAATGTTTTACATCCTTGACATCATGTTGTTCTAGATATAAGATTATTTTGTTGTTTTTTGGGTTGTTTTCTGGCATATTTGATATGTTTAGTGTATATGTAAAAAGTTACGTTCTTGTCCATGTGAGAACAGTAAATGTTTTATTGATACTTTTTTGTTCAATTGTCTCATTTTTTTTTTAAGGGTAAAAATTCAGTCTCGAATTTGTGATTATTTTTAATAATTAATTCAGGGCTTAAATTACGTTTACTTTGTAACCTCATTTAGACATCAAAGGGACGTCTTCATGGAAACGTCTTTTCAACGACCCGAAAATGATGGCTTTTCACCTTTCACTTTTCAACCAAATCTAAATGCTGTTTCAACGCCTGGACATGATGCCTTTTCAATTAATTTCTGCTGGTTGGGAATAATTGAAGATTGAAACCGTTTGTCACGAATCCATTTTTGATAACCAGCCCCCGCCAAATCTCCATTGTGCACATGCGCCTTTATTAAGTCCGGAGAGTATAGACGAGCAGATGTATGATGTTGATTAAGCAGCAGTTATCCAGGATTGCTATGCACCATCGTTGCCAGGGTCAGTGGCCTCCAGCTGTGACTATAAGATGCAAAGCGAACAGTACGTGTTTGCACGTAAATAAAAGAGAACATCTCCTTGCGTGTGAGATTAGCACAACCTCATATTCTTGCATATAAATATACCTTTAACATTTTTAAACATTCATTATCCCTGAGGTGATGTTTGACTGTGCTGGGGATTGCATGTCGACTTTCACTCCCAGGAAAATACAAATTGTATGTGTGTGTGTGTGCAAATAAATAGCATTACTGCTAGCTAAATAAATTAAGAGATAAGCACATCCTTAGCTTTTTCCAGACACCTGCTGAATATTTAAAATATGAATTCTCCATCAAGCATCTGTTTGAGGAAATCTTGGAATTTGCATCTTTAACATATTGTCCTGAAAGCAACCACGATGACAAATAGGGGTGTCAAAGGGATCACTAAGAAGAGCGACACAGGAAATAAAAAGAAACACAGTGGAACTGTGAGAGAGATTTGTTCTGTGTGTGAAGGCCACGGTGTTGTCGTGGTGACATTAGAAACATTCAACTCTTCTCTTTTCTCTTCTTTTAACTTCTCTCTTTGCAACTATAAATCGCTACTACTCCCCTGGAGCAGCTGTATTCTTTTACTGTCGTGTTGTAAAATCAAGCACACGTAAGTACTGACAGAGTTACAACATTTGGTCATGAATTATTGTCGTCCTCTTGTTTGACCTGAGTGTAATGCGGTATGTCTAGTATTTACACGTGACACTCTTGTTGTTTAGAAAGCAAATATTTCCTCATGACAATGCACAAAAAAATGCCCTGGTGTTCCATTTTGTCAGTCTTTGTAGAAATAAGATGACGTGAAAGCGTGATACAATTCCATAGCGGGGTTTACCGTTCCGATGAGTTAAGAGTGCTGATCAGAGGACGAACCACTTCATATACTGTAAGTAAATAGCCATTTTTATTTTATAGATGAGTACGTGGCTAACAAAACTGAGAGTGGCGTTATGGAGAACAACAGCATATGGGTTTAGTGACGTGTCGGTCGTGAAACAAAACTGCTTTTTGGAGCTGCCTTTTTTAAGTGAACAAGCCGTCTTTTTTTTCTCATCTTTTTTTCTGTTACAGCAACAAACACAAACAGATTGGATTTTTTTTGTCTATTTGAGTCTAGTCATTGTTTTTGTATTAATTTTTTTTTTTTTGTAGCAGTCTGTTCCATGTTGAGCATATATATAAAACCATATCAGTACATTTGACGTATTTGATATAATTGTATTTGTACTTTATAAATTCATTTCACACATAATTTGGTGATAAATTTAAGCATACAACAAATTCTGAAGAGCCATATGGGACTGAGAAGAGGCTCCCATATGGCTCATATTTAAGGGAGCTGATTCTTTGGGCTCAGCTCCGTTAAGTACTGGGCCAACCACTATATTGTTACGCTATGTAATTACCCCATGGAGGGAGGAGCTCTAAGCCATCCAAAGAAAACTGGTTTCAATGCGGTTTGCGTCATATAGTCTGCCCTTTTCTACAAAACAGGAGTGACATGATAATAGTGATTAATCTGTACACAAAAGTGTGGTTTATTATTATTATTATTATTATTATATTGTACATTTCTATTATTATTATTTTATTTCTCTATTCTATGTATATTTTAATGGTATCCTGTGTGTTTTACTATTACTATTTCGTTGTGATTTGTTATTATTTTTACCTGTATGGGTTTAATTAACAGGTCGCACGGTGGCCTAGTGGTTAGCATGTTGGTCACACAGTCAGGAGATCTGGGTTTGACTCTGCGCTGGGCATCTCTGTGTGGATGTTTTCCCGTGTGTGCACTGGAAAAAAGGATTTTTTTGTCACAGTAAATGTTACCATGAGAAAACTGTAGTTAATGTATTTATTAAAAAAAATCTGTGTAATAATGTGTTAACTTAATATTAAGTAGTAAATGTTTTATACTGATTTTGTTATGTACATTTGAATAATGATACTTCAGTAACATTTACTTAAGTAGGATCAGTAGATCACATTTTTTTAGAATACCAAGTCAAATCTCCTAAAGAAGTTCATATGGTGATGTCGGAGGCACTCATGATAACTCGTGATTGGCTTCTGCTAAAGAATGAGCTACCGACTTGTGAGCTACTGACTTGTGAGCACAGCATTTAAACGGTTAGTTGTTGTCCTGAAGTATAGGAGGCGTTACGATATTAGAACTGGTTATAAATTAGCTACACTGCTAGGTTGAAAGTTTAAATAAAATACGCTGGATATTACGGCTTATGTTAACTACGACATTTCTGTAGGATGTTTTTAATACGCAAGTAGGGATTACTTGAAACAAATGAAATCAAGCACAGTTTAAGTAAAAATAACGATGCATTTTTAAGTGAAGTTTTATGAGGTAAAGCAATATGCTACTAAATGTTACTTAAGATGTTTTTTTTTTTTAAATCATTCTTAAAAAGCAAGTAGCTCTTACTTGAGAATGATGAAGCGTTTACATGAGAAGAACCTCTGTAATATTTACTTAGATTGTCTACGCGGAAAAAGTTCAAGAGCTTTTTTGGTAACACTTTAAAATAAGGTACATAAAATTACAGAAGTTAATGAGCAACGAACCTACCTAAATCTTAACCCTAACCACTAATCATTATTTACTCATTAGTTGTTCATTAGTTCCTCATTAACTAGTCTAAATTTATGTGTCTTAGTCATTAGTTCCTCATTAGTTTTTCAGTAGTTCGCCGGTAACTACTGTATTTTTGTGTACCTTATTGCAAAGTGTGACCCTTTTTCTAAGTAAATGTCACACCAGATTTTTTTCAGCGTGTCGGTGTTCTGGCTGTGGTCTGATGGTCTACTGGTGCAGACGGCCCCTGTGGTAGTGTTTCCTCACGTGGCTCCTCCTGTGCTCAGCCATATTTTAATTCCATATTTAAATTGTATGGGTAAATGTGCGTATGTGTGTGTGGTTTGGGTGCGAGGGTATGGGGGTGGGGGGGCTAATGGGACATTGTTTCCAACTTTCTAAAGCACTTTGGGTTGCATTTTCTATGTATGACAAGTGCTTTATAAATAATCGGGGCTGCACGGCTGGTGTTGCCTACGCTCTCCGGTATATACTGTGTCCTGTTCTCTGTCATAGAATGCCTCGCCTTTGTCACAAGCTGGTTTGCTCTGGACGTAGAGGAGAGACGGCAGATGGCAAACAAGGAGGAGACAGGCGCACTAAGCAAAAGAACGTGGAACGTGACAGCCTTTTCGTCCACTTTTATAAATACAGTATGCTAGAATAGACCAGAACATATTATGAAAAGGGACGCATGGTGGTCTAGTGGTTAGCATGTTGGCCACACAGTAACAGCCTGGAGATTGGGAAGACCTGGGTTCGATTCTCCCCTGGGGTAGTATAATACCGAACCCTCACCCTCGACTAGTTACTGACCAATAACAGGACACATATAAATAAACAATCATTTCTACTCACATTCACACTTATGAATAAATTAGAGTAGGGCTGAGCGAGTACACCACTATCTGCAGCTGTATCTGCTCACCCATTGAAATGATCTGTATCCATATCTATACTCAGCGTGGGCGGGGCATAATCCGGAAATGGGTGGGGCTTACATTATTTGAAGTCTGAAATTGACATGGATTGATCAGAAGCTGCTATATTTATTGTTTATTATTCAGCTATATGTGTACTGTGTATGTGTGTATAACTTGATCTGTCGGACTTTATTATTTAATTATTTTTTAATGATCTGTGTGAAGTTGGTGATTCATGCAAACATCCAGTGATGGCAAACTGGGAAAAACATCTGTCAGCCTTGTTCACTTTTTTCAAAAGCACCGCGTTTAGTACTACAAGCAAAGTTTTCCAACTGACTTTATATCACCAGCCAAGCAGGCGCAGACGAAAAAAAAACAAAAAAAACACCAGCAGTGTCGGACACAACACAAGATGTTTACAGCTCTGTCTTGTCAAATGCACCGCGTATGTAATGGAGGAAAACCTAAAAAAACAAACAAAAAAAAACCCCCGTCCGGAGTGGATGCAGTGACCAACGCAACACGAGCCGTTTTCAACTCTGTCTTGCCAATTGCACCACGTACATGAGCGAGGCACAGCTCCTCTCCGACTGCAGCCTGGAGCAAGTCTATCTAGGGCGGGGCGGTCACTGTGTGACTGGCCGATCACAGACCGTGAAGAGTGAATACACGAGTAGCTACCCAATGAGGATTTTCCTTCATCACGATTACGGGTAATGACGAGCTGTACTTGTTTCATGCTCGTACTCGACAAAAATGCACTATCCGTAAAACGGATACTTGTCTAAAACGAGTATCCGGCTCATCCCTAATTAAGAGCCAAATTAACCTAACATGCATGTTTTTGAAATGTGGCATGAAGATGGAGTACCCAGAAAAAAATGTAACTCCACACACAAAGATCTAAGCCAAAATTCAAACTCAGTAATTTCATAAGTTACATGAAGACCCAACATAAAATACCAAACCATACCCATGTGTGGGACACATGAATGGGATACAATTAAATGCAAGTAAGGTGAACTGCCAGATCTGGGGTACTGTAATAAAAAGACTGGTGGGGTGGTAAAGGCCCCCCAACAGGAATCACAGAGCCGAACTGTACATGTTCTGCCTGATATCCTCTTCTGTGACACCTTCTCCCTCAGGGTATCGTGACATCCAGAGGACACGTCCAAGCAACTCTCATCAGTTTCTGTAACACACGCGCACACACATATAGAATGAGCCATCCTCACATCCATGCTTTAGATACTTTTACAATGGGAGCACAGTTCTGGGTGAATTATTTGACACGATTACATTATGGTCTTTGACGATATCTAATGGTGCTTCTATAATACTTTACAGAAGAACAGTAACATGAGCTCTATCGGTAGACATGGATGTGTGTGCCACTTAAGCCTTTGTAGGACAGGATCTGGCCATGGCTCATTTAAATGGGACTATTTCTGTCCTGCACATCATGTGGAAAGCCCCTCAGTAACATGGAGGGGGCATGTGTGATCATAATGTGTTCTGTGCCTACGGCACTTTAATAGTACTATGCTGAATATAAGTGACACAAGCACAGATAATGTCAGTTTGGTTTTAGACAGTCCACCTTGTGAGATAAAGACAAGGTGACCAGTGTAAGAGGTAATGTAGGCCCACACAATCCTGACGCTCATCACAATTTTCTGAATGCTGCATTTGAAACGGTCTCAGTAAGAGAGCCATGAGAGAAATGAAAGGCCTTGATGCCACAGCGGCAACACAGCTTTGGAGGCTGTCTTGCAATTAAAAGATTGCTGGGTTGATCCTCTTGAGACTTCCACTGTCAAAGTGTCTTGGAGCCACATACTGAACTCTGTAATTGCTTATTGTGCTGTGCCATTAGCGTGTGAATTAACTGGTTAGTCACAGTGTGATCATCATCATCAGTGTGTGCACACTAATGTGAAAGAGGCATCCGTGATGGTGCCGAATTCAAATAACCAGCAATACATTAAGCCAATATTATCACATGCAAGGATGCAGGAGACCCAGTTGGAGTTGAGTACTGACAAGGAACAGCATTATTTGTCTGTATGCTATACAACTAACAAATGTGTTCCCCAAAATAATTATGTCCAATAATTTGAATATACTCAGATTCTTGCAGAAAGAGTCTCACTACATTAAAGGGATAGTTCAGATTTTTTGACATGAAGTTATATGACATCCCCATCAGCAGTGGACTATTTCAACAGTGACTTATCCCCCTATTTGGTTCCGCGAGTCCAGTTCTGGTCGGATTTCCGTGACGAGGAACGTAGTTGTGCTTAGTTGCTGGGTCATTTAGGGAAAGAGTTTGGCAAAACAATATGCGGTGAAAAGAATAATACATTTGCATCATAAAAATGCCTCCTCAAAAAAATCTGACTTCACAAATCGCTGTGCATTATATTTGTCTCTCGCCGTGTCCCTGCGCCTCTCCATTTGTGCGTATGTGATGAAGATGCGAGCATCTTCATCCGCGACGGCGCGCCTCAGCGATCTTTTTTGTGTTTTCCACAGCGTCACTGTTGAAATAGTCCACTGCTGATGGGGATGCTTGGTTCCCCTCAAGTTGCAATAGTGTATTTTGAAGTGTATAATGATGTATAACAAAAGTAGCATCTGTCCATATTATGCCAGATGCAAATAGCTTGATAGATATAGTCGTCTATCGACCTGAATGCGGATATCTGCCTTGTCATCCCTGCCACACACACTTTTGTTGTGTGGTAATGTGAGTCCTGGGGAGAGCAGATGTTACATGGAGTCCCAGGGGTAGCCGATGCACCATCGCGTCTTGTCCAGGTTGCTTACACAGACAGGCTGGTTTAGAGTGAGGGGCAGACAGGCTGGGTACTGTCAGGGTCAGAGGCGAAAAAGCTGCTCAAATCTGATGATAATCAGTAATGATGATAATGAGAGGAAGTGCAACACTGTATGGTAACGCTGGCTAACCTCATTAAAATGCCACAGACTGCTCTGTTGCTCTGGCTTTTGCGGCATGTTGCCGTTATACCTTTGGCCCTAAATGAGCGTTCCCTTAAGAGATTTTGTTTCTGTCCTCGCTGGTTTGGCTGTTTGCTTTTTCATTGTCTTGTTGCATATGTTTCCATCCTGGAACTGGATGCAACATAATTGGATAAAAAATATTTGGAGACATTTTTGGAGTATTAAATGTCATGGTTTAGTTTGGCTACTCTTCTCGCTTGTAGAGTCAGTGCTTCTAACAAAAAGTCCTTAACTAATATTTCCATGTAAAGCTTTCAATTTTGTTAAAATATTCAAGCTTTTTGACAATTTCCTAAAAATTGAACTGAATGTGCATAAAAACTGATTATGTTGCAAAATAGGTTTAATCCGGTTCATTCCCACGGAAAGTCTCCAACTATGAACATTGCCAGAAGTTTGCTATCATAATTCTGTCATGATTTGCTCTCTGCTTGGTCTGCTGCCCTCTGCTGTCTTGTTTCAGCTCTGCAGAGGAATCCTTTCATCTGCTCTCCTGTCTGGCACAGCTGCAGTTAATCAATAATCAAGCCCTTCTTAAGCAGTGCTGCCTCTTCAGTCGTTGCCACATTGTTGACTACCTTTGCCAGCACCGTGCACGCTCTGTTTTCTCATGCCACGTTTGCTAGTCATTCTCTTTGGCCTTTATGCCTTGCTCCCAACTGTTCCCAGTAAGTTGTTGAGGATTTTTTGTCTTTTCCTCATTTACTACTTTGTCCTTTTGTTTGTACTTTGTTAGCTTCCCAGTGACCTTTCGTCACCGTCGTCTTTTGCTGTACTTTGTTTTTTCTCCTCTGTGAGCTCCTTCTGTTGCTATTAAAGTACCTTTTTTGATACCACTCCGTTTGTCTCTGCTCTGTAGTCCACAACAAGTTTATGTAATTATTGCCATTGTAGAATAATGGTATGATGGTTATACCATATTGTTTTCCACATTTGCCTAGTCAAAAAACAATACTGATAAGTGACTGAATCTTAGGATAAGATCATAAATTACCTCTGATTAAGCTCAGACCCAGACACCAGATCTCACAATATGCTTGACAAAGGCAGAAAAAAAGAAAATTCTGACAAACCAATGAGACCAAAAACATCATCTCATGTCTGACGTACTAGAATAAAGTAACTGCAATGCTTCATATGCTCTACACTACAGTTACGCAACATTTATGCCCTCCTCAACCACAATCTTTTTTTCTTCTTTTCCAGCTTTTTGATGGCTTTTAATAAAAATATAATTTCTGTCATTGTCATGGTGACTGTAGATCGTCATCTTTAGTGGTGTATCATATTGGCGGACAGTTATAATCCACTCATAATCCTCAACAACACCGTCTACAGTGGACCTCTTCAGGTTCCTGTGCTCCACCATCTTGAAGTGGTCCTCCCACATAGACACAATTCAGAAAAAGGCACAGCAGAAGAGGTACTTCTTGAGATTGCTCGAGAAGTTCAACCTGCCGAAGGAACTGCTAACAGCCTTCTACAATGCAATAATACAGTCTGTTCTTTGCATCTCCGTAACAGTTAAACTGGACAAGAGCAGACTGCAACAGACAATCAGTTCTGCAGAGAAAACCATCAGGACCAGCCTGCAGTCCACTGAGGAACTGAACCGGTCCAGAGCCAAGAAGACGGCAGGCAACATTTCTGCTGACCACTCACACCCCACCCACAACTATTGAACACTTAACAACAACCACCCCCACAAGCTGACCTGTATGTATGTATGTATGTATTTACAGTATGTACTACTTTATTATTTATCCATATTTCTATTACCTACCACTCATATTTGCATCATGAGCATTTGCACTACATACTGTTCTGGATGTAAAACTGTTAATTTGTAACCTGTAACATTGTGAATCCCATAATTATTACTCTGTAATAGTCTATGCAAATACAGTATGAATAGTAGTATTGTCCTTCTTCTCCTTTATATGTGAACTTATTTACTATTGTTGTACTTTGTAACAGAGAGCGATGTTAGCCCGGAGTCAAATTCCTAGTGTGGTAACACACCGTGAATAAAGCTGATTATGATTCTGAAAACAAAAAGAAAACAAGGATGCATTGATGCAAATAACTGCATTTACAGCCATGGCCAAAAATATTGGCATCCCAAAGATGCCATGCCAATGTTTTTGGCCATGGCTGTATAAATTAGGCTTTATTCGCCAAAGTCATGGCCAAAAACATAGGCATCTTTGGCATGCCAATATTTTTTGCCATGACTGTATCTTTTTCCTTTTTCTTGCTGATTTTCAGTCCTGCCCAGCCATCTGTCCAAACTGCCCAAGGGCTTATCCACGTCAGTCCAGGTGGAGGGGCTGGTCACACCCATTCATTTTTCCTCATCCAAACACACCTTCGAACTTGAACTTTCCCCACACACAGTGAACAGAACAGTCGGTTCCATCACACAGTGACCTTGTGAAATCCATCACTTGGAGCACAAGGCATATCAAAGAGGAAGTCCAAAAGAAAGCAGCCACCATGAATCTCAAGAGACCGGCTCCTCAGTAGAGAGTGAAAATGGTCACACACCTTGGCCATTCCATACATTTTCATTGAAGTGGGTGACTGACACACAACCTTGTGAGAAATGGCTTTTTAACCAATTTTCCACAGAATACAGTTCACGAGAAGGGAAGGAGCTGGCTTCTGACTGTTGAAGACTACTGTTCTGGACCTCAAACTGCAC
This sequence comes from Dunckerocampus dactyliophorus, assembly GCF_027744805.1. Lineage (NCBI taxonomy): Eukaryota > Metazoa > Chordata > Actinopteri > Syngnathiformes > Syngnathidae > Dunckerocampus > Dunckerocampus dactyliophorus. Next base: position 35,741,857 of record NC_072819.1, on the reverse strand, counting down.
AGAGGCAATGCATCCACTTGAGGGTTTGTCCACCTGTCCTGATATTCACTGAGCATCACGTCACGTTCAATGGTACTTTAGCACTGCAGCACTCATGATCCGTTATTAGACTATGCTGTGCTGTTTAGTCTGAAATCAATCGTTTTTTACATTCAAGGACATGTCCCAGCAAAAACGTGTGTTTGGCCGCCATGATAGTGAGCAGAATCCAGAAACATTGCTTAGTAAACATGTCCTCTGCACACTGCTCAGCCATTAATTGCTCTAATACACAACCAAAAGACCAGATTTGTAATTTTCCAAGTTCCCCAAAAACAAAGACAGGTATGTGTCATAAAAATGTAGATTTTTAACACTGGTTGTAAATAAACAGGGCATTGGACAAGGGTTAAAGTGTATATAACCTGAAGCTAATTTGTCTCTCTGGGTGATTGCTAGGGGTGTAACGATTTGTTCACTACATCGATGCATCAATTACATTGATCTGGGTTCTCAAGTTTCCATTCAGGATGACCTATACAGTATATCGATCATTGTTTAAAAGGTAAAAACTAGGAAATGAAGCATCGGTTTTAAGCAAGGCAGGCTTTATATGGATGGGCTTTTTTTTAGCACTTTTAATGATAAAGACGTTAAAAGTTACAGTCTGCCTGTCGGCGACGTCATTGTCTTCCGGGTATGCGGTGGTCATGGGAGTTGTAGTTGACCTGTGAAATACAGTTGATTCGCTGCTTCTTCTTTTGGTCAGTTCATTCACTTTATTCAGTATTCATATTTAACTCATTTGGCCTTAACTGAAACTCCTTTTAAGTGACATTTATGGGGACAATATGCAAAGATATTTGCACATTTAAGCAAACTGTACGAATTCACAGCCTTAATTAAGCATTTTGAAGTATAAAAATGGATAAATGAACAAAAATACAAATAGAATACATTCAAAAGATGTGATATGAAATGTAATACAGTCTCTGATTTGTTGTGTGTGGGGCCGGAAAAGTGACCTGTGTGATGTCAGCTAACTAGAGTTGGCTGTTAGCCGAGTGTTAGCAGCAGGTTAGCAGTGTAGAGAGTGACCGACAGCAGCTCCTGTGTGAATGTTCACTGCATGTGTTCTCTGCTTGTTAATAACACGATTAAAGTGTATTGTGAGTCTCTGTTTCACCACATACAGCTGCAGTAGAGTAGTATTCTACATTAATCTCTTGGTGTCAGTAGCGATACATTGATGAGACAATAGCCACCAAGAAGTATGCTGTCAATGCTAAAGTGTTAGTCTGTCTTATCTTATTTATGTCTAAAATGGCTTATTCTATATTATATCTCTTACATTGTACAATACAAATGTAAAGTTGACTATAGGGATGTTATTTTATGTCTACAGTGATCTAATAATGGTAAAAAATGTTTTTAGAATGGCATAAGCAGGTTTTCTATGGTCTGACTTCTATCGGAGATTAATGTCAATTTCTCTTGGAGATTAATAAAGTGTCTATCAAATTACAAAAATATTCCATTTATTAATATGTAATCCTACTTCAGTCAGGTCTGAAACCAATTAACGAGGGACGACTGTATGCAGTATGTACTACATACCGTTAATGTTGCGCTGTGGGCATGGTACAAATCATGCAGCAGAATACAATAGGAATAGGAATAGGAATAGGAATATAATAGGAGGTACTGTATACTATACAGTGCTTAAATTGAGTGCTCAGTGTCAGTGCTTGTGACACAATCCAAGAATGCTTTGTACAGTATACATTTTGCTTTCAGTGACTGACTGGTGCCTTGCAGTGATTAGCTTCCGAGCACAGTACGCCTGACAGGATTCTTTTGGGGATGTGTGCGACAAACATGCATGCTGAATTAGCACGCACACTGAGTGTGGAGGGGTAACCAGAATAGAGAAAGAAAAAGCCAATGAAATATGAGTGTTACATTCAATAGGCAACAACTACATTGCTGCATGAGCAAGAGCTTCATAGGCTGCTAAAAATGTATCACAGCTTTTTATCCAGCACAACCACTTTAGCTCCTGCTTTCCTTTCACTTGGGAAACAACTTCCACTGCCCCTTGAATGACCTCCTGTTTGAGGTTAAGGTGTCGAGTAATAATGATATACAGTCGATCCCATCACATTCACAATTTAGCATTCACGGCCCCGCAAACTTGCAGGTTTTTGGTCCCAAAAATTATTTTTTTTAATCCAAAAATAGACCGCTTTTTGACTCTGATTCATCTGTTGTATTTATCATCATTATCATTCATTAGTGATGAATACCTATACTGTACATTTTGTAATTGAAAATGTGTTTAATAATAAAGTTATGTGAGGCATTATTAAACCTGGATTGCGAATTTCGAGGGTTAGCTTCCATTGCTAGTTAAATGGCAATTGAAGAAAGAAGGTTCTGGAGCTGAATGTGATCTAATATTTCGAACAGTCACTTTATTGTTGATCAAAAATCTGAAGAGAACGTCAATGTTAAACTAAAAATAGACATTTTTATGGGTCTGTCAATTACCGGCGGATTTTTGCCATTCGCTGGCAGGCTAGGAATTGAACTCCAGCGAAAAGCAGGGATCTACTGTATGCTGACTGAATTACCATGTTTTGTGTGAGACTACAGACAGATCATAAGCTTAATCAAATAATGTGCACTTTTAATTAACACCATCCTTTTCCACACTCCAAAGCTCACTGGAGTCAAATTCACTTTGCACAGTGTGCCTCTCTACCTCTGTGGAGACATTTCATCAAAGCAGGTGTGAAATCATTTAATCTTTGCTGCATCGATTGTCCCGCCGTATCAGGAGGATAACAATAATCTAAGGTAATTGTGGTGCCAACAGCGTAACATCATGTGGTGTTTCAAAAGTAGAGACATTTTATTGACAGCATGAGCACATAAGTGATATGCTCGCAGGACTACTTGCATTTATGTTTTTTTGGTTTTTTTTACTGGAAAGGATGGCAAGAGCTCTGCTGTCAATACTAAAATTTGTAACTATTTTGGTGCTTTCCTGAAGATCAGAACAGCTTGCTGACACTCTCAACTTTAACTCGGATAGGCGAGAGGTACAGATTCCTTAAAATAAACTAGTTACAAGAGCTGAGAGCTGCGAGCAAGCCAAGCTACCTGGCTAACTGCTGAAGTTCAAGGCAGTTTTGAAGCAACAATGCCAAACACTAAGCGAAATGATGCCAGCCCTGGAAATCCAGATTCAAAATCAGAAACAAGGCCAGTCTGACTGTTGGATGAGGAGGATGACGCCTTGAATGAAAAGACAGTTGCGGAGTTTGAGGATATTCTCAAACGCATTTATTTAAAAAGCATTTATTTAATTAAAGTTTAAAAAAGACAAGATCCTAAGGCCCCCAAACTGGCCCACCTCAATGCCTTGGCTGCGCCTAGAAATTCTGTCTATAAAAATTATGAACAAAATTGATGACAGAGCAGCCTTGCTGGAGGCCAACGTTCAGAGGGAACAGGCTCAACTTACTGCTGGCAATGTGAACCAGGCGCCTGCTCCAGTTGTACAAGTTCCAAGTCGCACGTAGTAAAGTGCCACCAAATGCCGTACTCCCAGAGCACCCCCCACAGGATACCAAACTGTGGACCAATAACATTACTCCACACGGGTTCAGATCACACCCCTAAAGGTCACAACTATCACTGCCCACATGGCCGTTGAAGTCTGCTTAGAACTACAGAGTCACTAGCAGGGATGCTCTCCAGCACGCCCCTGATAGTCTCCAAGAAGGCTGGGTATTCTGAGCTAGTCAGGACCTTTAGGACCCATTCCTCAACCCAAAGGTGAAGGGAAGTGTTCGCTTCAAGGTGTTGGTTCACCGGGGATGACTCCAACACAGAGGCACCGAGCTGGAGGGTACTAATAAGCTCATACCAGCTTGCCACCTCTCCCTGCAGCAACTTCAGAGTAGAACAAGGTCCAGAACCTCTCAAATTTGGTTCCAGAAACCAAACTGTAGGTCAAAGTGAGTCCGATTATGTCTAGTCGGAATGTCTCAATGCACAAGATCGGGCTCCTTCGCCACCAGTGAAGTCAGCCAGATTTGGTCACCGGAGACCATGTCAGCCAGGCACCTGCCCTTGGCCGCTACCCAATATGCATTGCACTTGACCCTTATGCTTGCCCCCACAGATGGTGGGCCTACGGGGGTGAGATCCTGTGTGGCTTCTTCAGGCTGTTTCGGCCGGGCCCCAACATTTCTCACCTCCTTGCTAAACCAGTATTTGGCCTCCTTGTACCACCTCCTGTCTCCACTTTTGAATGCTGCCTCTTTCTCTCTCTTAATCTGTCTGAATTTAGCTTTGAACCAGGCTTTGTCATTGTTATAAGTCACCCTGGTGCATGTTGGCATGATATGGTCTTCACAAAAGTGGATATGAGGCCACTGTGTCCATGAACTTATCCATATTGTCAGTGGCAACCCTGAACACCACCCAGTCAGTTGTCTCCATACATGTGCATAGCTCCTCCACCGCCTCGCTGGTCTGTTTCTTTGATGTCCTCACTACAAGTTTGAAGAGCTTCAGCCTCTGCCTGTACGCGGGAATCAGATGGATGATCACTTGATCTGAAAGACTGAGGGCTGCATGGGATAGGGCATGATAGGCTCCGCTTACTGTAGTGTAATAATGATCCAAAGTGTTCTCTCTGGAAAGGCATTGAATAAACAGTCTGTATTTGAGTAGTTCCTGACTCAGGTTCCTCTTGTTAAAGTCACCGAGTACAGTTATCAAGGAGTTCAGGAAAGTCCGCTCCACATTGGTAATGTGAACCGTGAGCGCACACTGAGCTTCGTGCGCCTCCGCGGCTGGCGGGATGTAAACAGCGTCCCAGAAACTCACCTGGGGAGTAGAATGGCTCACAGTTTATGAAGGCATGAGCAGTGTTGGGCAATCACAGTCACATCGGTGCACCAACCGCTGTTGATGTAGAAACAGACAAAGCAACCTTTTGTTTTTGCCGGAGAGCTCCGGATCCTGGTCATCACAGAGAAGTTGGAATCCCTTGAGATGTAGCGTGCTGTCCGGGGTGCGTCCATGGAGCCATAACTCTGTGAAGCACAAAACAGGAAGGAAAAGTCTCTGTTCCTATTCATCAGCAGTGTCAGCTAGTCCCTCTTGTGAGCGAACCAGTGTTGGAGAGGAAAATCTCACGTAGAGCTGAGCGTAATCCTCGTCTGCGGAGGCACACGAGAACTCCACCACGTATTCCTCTTTTGCAGCGTGTCACAAATTAACCAAATCCGCAGCAAACACTAAAAAAAACTGGGAGTATATCCACAGGAGTAGTAGCTCTCATGCTCACCAGATTTTGTAAGAGCACGCAGCTGCACATTTTACGCACAAGAACAAACAAAACAGAGCACACTAAGACACCAGGGCAGCCTCCTGGATTAACAATAGTAAGCTACCGAGCTAACTCGTTCGCCTCCAATTTATTTATTCTAAATCTAAGAATAGGTTTGAAACCAAGTGGGGAAGAATCCAAAAACATACCACTTCCACACAAAATGGAGGAGACCTTTTTTCCCCACTCAGTCATGTCAGACTGGCTGCCAGTTAAGGTAATGTAGTATAAAGAAATGTCTCATCAGTGTAACAGTAGTGATGCCTGGTGAACAGAAAACTACATATGACTTGTCTTTAAATATTTTTTGACTAATAATAGGCTATAGTCAACCCCAAACGTGATCATTTATATTATTAATTTTTGAAAAACAGCGATAAAACGAGGGAGCTATGTTCAAATCGCGATGTAGCGAGGGACGACTGTATAAATTTCACAATGATGAATTCAACTGCATAAAAATTGTCTTTCGAGCCGAATAAAATAACTAGCGTTCATGGCTGTCACTACAGCTGTCTGTTATTCACGTACATGTCCGTGGCTCATACACACACACACACACACTAGCGGTCTCAGAGAAGCCACCAACAGTTTTCAGTCACGCTGTTGTTACGATAGCTATCAATGAATGTATAGCCTAACGTTTGTAGCGTAATTGCTGTCATTAACTGACAACGTAACTAATGCGTGTGTACGTGCATTACCTTTTGGTGTAGTTTACTTGCTCAAAGCTGGAAGAGTGCGGGATAAAATGCTTGCAGCACGTTTCAAAGTTAGTGCCCTTTAAGCAACCACGTAGCTGTGACATACAGCAGCTTTAAGGAAATTGGCCCAAACAAAACACCGCAGGTCTTATTAATATTGTAAGACAACTCCTGCAATGAATGATAATATATAGAACACAAAATCCTGGTATCAAAGCTCTTTGATCCACAGGTTTTAACAAAGTTAAGTTGGAAAGTTGGTGTTTGATTGAATGGATTAAGTCTTAAGCTTTTTACATATTAAAGTGTCCTACCAGATAAAAGTCAGTTATCACACAGCCATTGTTCATTTTACAGTATTTTATTGGGGGAAAGTGCGCATACAGAATATGATTAAAGGGTATTGTGTGGTGATGCTCCCTCTGAGGTCATACTCCTCTTATGACCTCCCTATTGAGCGAGAAGGCCAGAGTGTTCAAAGAACACGTTCATCAAATCTTTCACCATGGCCTGCTGTCAGAGTCGGCTAGTGATGCTCATTTCCTCAATTCATTTATATCACTGACTCCCATGCACACTTGATCTCCCAAGCATAAACCCAGGTGGATCTCCTAAGCATGGCTGGACAATCTGTGTGAGGCCATCTGAAGGGAGGAGGGAAGTTATGCGAGTGGTATAGAAGATATCTAAAAATACCATGACCTGATGGTAAAACGACTGAAAGGACAAGGCTAATGTTTTCATGTTAAAAAAACACCTCACCATTTTTGTGTCTGGCTGTGATATGACGGACAGGAGCACTGTGTCAAAACTTATATTGCGTCCATGTCTGTAGTGACACAATGATGTAAAGTGGGGGTGTCACAAGACACCCAACTCATGAGATGAGTTCATTTTAAGAAAAGCACAATGAAAAAATATGACTGGACAACCAAACTTTTTTTTTTATTTAACCCAGTCATAAAACAATGCAGGCGTGTTTTGAAATGTTTGTCCCACAAATTGATGCTAAACAATATTATTGTCAACATTATTTGAGACCACTTTTAAAATATAAAATAATAATAATAATGTATCATAATAATGCAATATTTCCTTTAATATGTCATCTTTCATTCTCTAAAGTTGCGGATTTGGCGTTTGTGACTTGTATTTTCTCACAAGCAATTGGTACTGTCTGACAAATTCAATAGGGGTGTCAGCATTAATAATTCCAGCTTGTAGTCGAGCAATGCCAGCTCACGGTTTTTCTCTGATCTGTCTTTGTCTATTTACGTCAGGGTGGTCCACTTGTCCTTTGATATTTATAATTTAGGCAAAAAAACAATAAAAAATAAAAAAACATTATACATATATTTTAAGAGAAATCTGTTATTAGTTATTTGTATCAACATTTTAGCATGTTCTAGTTACATTATGCCTTTTTGCTCTATTTTTCCACTTTTGCTGGGTTTTTGCCTATTTTTTTTCTGCGGTGAGCCAAATTCCACAGATGGCCCAGGTGCCACACTTTGGACACGCAAGTGTGTTTTGCCAGGCAGGCAAGGTGCTGCCAGGTGACAGGATTGTATCCAAGCTCTGCCTTTTGGTTCTGTTGGTCAAGGGCGTGGTTGCATTGTGGAGGGGTTTCCACATCTTTCTGACCTGCACTGCATTGCACAGCAGTTTACCTGCGCAGATTAGATGTTGGATAAAAAGGAGTGAGATGTCGGCTAATACAACGTGCTAACACTCTGCAAGCTTAGTTCATTGTGTACATTAAGCTAATAGGTTAATTTCCACGACACACAGACAGCCTAGGCTACCCACCTTTCTTGCAAAAAAAACCCCCCAAAAAACTGGGTCCCATATTGATTGCTTGCCTCTCTTCTCTCACCTTTCTCGCTTTCCTTTTTTTTTGACTCCCAGACTTTATTTTACTCTGCATTGGCAGCATTGTTTTACTCTAATGTGCCACAACTGCCGAATGACTGGAAGCACGGTGAAGGTAGTAGTGGATGTTTTCATGTATCCATGGGGGGGGGGGGGCTGGTCAGTCAATAGGGAAGTTCACCTTGGGTCAATGTGGATATTTAACTGTTACTACCACATATAATATTTTTTTAATCGTTTTCTGACTATATTTAAAAAAAAAAATAACACAACCAGATAGCAAAATAATTCTACTTATTTAAATGGGGCCCGGTCAGTCAGGGGCCCTTGAAATTGACCTAACTCCCCCCCATCCCCTTCACAGCACCACTGCTTCTATGCATGAGGTGTGTGGTGCATGAAACTTCACGCTCAGCGAATGCAATGAGCGTCAATAGAACCGCTCGATGATTAAGGGTGCAGATAAGTCCGAACATCTACGTGGGTTAGATCTGACAAATACATTTGATCAAATGTAGAATCACTACAACTTCTGCTTGGACATGAATAAGTAGCAAGTAGCTGTTCAACTCTGACGGAAAAAAAAACCACTCACCTCAATTCTGTGACCACTGAGTTATGCTGGATTGCATGGTGTGCCTAAAGCACTTAATGTGCACTTCCAATAATACCTTGCACACTGCCACTTCTATATTACTTCATTCATAGTAGTGATGCCATAGTTCACAGTCTGTTTGGCTTCTGGTGGCCCTGTTCTTGCGACACAGCTTTTCTCCAAACAAGAAATCTTGTCACATTTTAATCTAAAACCCCTAATGCAAAAGCCAAAAACTCAAGGTAAACCAATAAAAAAGTTAAACCTAGATAAATAGCCTCTTCCCTGAGATCCACTTCATGGCCAATCAATGCAAAAAATATCTATTTTTTTTAGACTATCCATCCATCCAAAATGAGACACACAAGCGCTCCCAAAGAGACATTGGTTTGCATGCAACTGACAATGAAGATGAGCACAGACTATGATGGCACGGCAGCTCAACAGGTAAGATGCTTACTAAGCGCTAAGCTTTTTCAATTTCTGGAGAAGAGAAGACAAAATGCATTCCTGGATGAGCCTCCAGTTATGTTACGGTCCCCGTGGCTGTTGTCTGGGGGAAGATGGACATGTAACATAAAAGGACGGACATGATGGATGATATAGGAGTGATTTTTCACCAAACTAAAAATGAGTTTTATCTCCTCTCCTTTGGATTGTGCAACTGCAGTGGATGATTTTATTAATGGATAGTAAGTATAAGTTCTTTTCAGTTCTTTATTAACACAAATTAGGCTGTTTTTGGATGAAAATAAGTTTATGTATCACAAAAACAAATACATTCTATGAAAAAATGTGTGCTGAGCAGCAGCTGTGGGCACCCCCGTGTCGTCACAATAGTAAACATTTGATCACCTGACATTTTCATTTGCTTCATGCAAGATGCACATAAAAAAATCGTATCTAAAAATAGGCCTTTCTTAATTGAAATTAAAAAAAAAATAAAAAGCCGAACATAATCTCTTTGATGACGAACCTTTAGCTATGCTCAAATCCTCAGCTAATGACAAAAGAACAAAATATGAAGGCGTGCCCGGTTTAAGAGGAAATGTTTAAAATGTCAGCAACTCAAAAATACTTTAAATGGAACAGGTGTATTTTTTTGGTATTTTTAGAAGACACAAGCATGTCCATATTTTGTGCCAGGAACACCAACCTGTCAACTGCATCAGGCTTAGCAACTGTCTCTTTAACTTCCTTGTACATTTGTGGTAGAGCTTGTCGTGCTAAATAATTGTGACTGTGAAGCTTGCTGGACATTGCGAGTCCATCCTTTTCAGCAGGTTTTTAAAGCAGCTTTTTCCCACTGTTGCGACGGGGACCATATCTTAGCCATGTGGTAGGACACCTCTTTATAATAGCACACCACTTTGCTTTTCCTTCAATGAGGAACCCAACAGGAGCGCGGCAGACAGCGCTCCGCTTCATACATTTGTCATATTTGAGTTTGAAGGTGGTGGAAAAAAAAATGTATGCTCTGATTTGGAAGTATCTCCACATTACTGAGCTACCGCTTATTCCTTCCTGTCGCTTCGACTGGAGCCGCCGGGCTTCTGCTCCGCCCCTCCTCCTGCATGCAGGGATGAGGGAGATACAGCACAAATCCAGTCTATATATCAACAATATGGTCGGTTTTGATATCGTGCTCAAATTAAATATCGATATATCTCCCAGCCATACTAGTTACACAGTAGAACAGTATGCCAGCTATATTCTGGTTTATAAAACCAAACCTTTCGTTTCCCAAACAAATCTGCTGTGTTAGATCAGTCAAATTCATTACAGTAATGGGAGGAGTAATAAAAACCACAAAGATACTTTTATTGTAGTTATTGCTGTCTGCTGGTATGTCTCACCCGTTGTTCTCGCTGTCCATCCCCACGTTTTCCAACCAGGTTCTCAGAACTACACCCCTTCTTTTCCTACACCCGTTGATTATCTGGCCCATCCAACACTACAGAAACAGGCAATGAAGTGGATGCTCTCACTATCTGTGGCTTCATATTGGTCTCTTCTCTTACCCTAACCCCTCCCTAATATAATATCCCCTACTCAGACTCCACTATCACTATCTTTGTCTGTCGTCCCTCTAACCATGTTCTTTTCGGTGGTTTTAACAATAAATTTGCAACGCGACTGGAACAGAAGGAGTATACCACACTCTCCTGTTGCAAAACAAAGCTGTTCTGGCAAGACAATCATGCACTCATTCTGTATGACTGAGCTGCTGAGTAGGACAAGGGTCATTGGTATGTACAGTATAGGGTGGGACCATTTTTGTGACACTAAAGCGGTAAGTCAAGACACCAACTGATTCAGGAGTAGTGACAGAAGCAATTTGCAGTGTTCAAAACCTGCTGAGCTGCGGTGAAAACGTCATTCTGCTTTAAAATGCCAAATTACTTGGTGCAAGTGAAGCATACTGCCATTAACACAAATAAGGAAGTAATGGAAAAGAGGGAAGAGATAAAGATTGACAGCCTTATTAGAATCTCATTAGAACTGAAAATCTCAAGACGGTTTAAAAGCACCTGTGAGGACGAAAAAGCACATGAGCACAATGTTGCATTACTAGATGTTGGGAAGCGATATAGAGCAACATATGACATAAGGATGATATTTGAGCGTGCTTAGACAATCGTATAGCATGGTAAATATGTAAACAACTCATGTAAAACACAAATTAACGTATTCAGAATAAAAGGTAAAGTATTCAGGAGAGGCTCATGATGCACCTCTCAATCGCTTTAACAAGCAGAGAACACATATGCAGTGAACAGTCACACAGGAGCTGCTGTTGGCCACAACTCACGCCGGTCACTACACTCTCCACAACACGAGCGTCTTTGCTCCACTCAGCTCAACACAGTCAACTCTAGCTCACCGAGGTCTCTCACACACACACACAGACACAACTTCCCAGGCCCCACTCCTTAAAGGCGCACACGAGCGCAGATATTACATACATATCACATATTTCTAATGCCTTATATTTGCATTCTTGTTCATTTTGGCCATTTTTATACTTGAAAATAATTAATAGGCCAAGAATACGTACAGTTTGCTTAAATATATGTATTCTTTTACTAATAATAGGCTGTATTCAAACATGAATACCACGGCATTCTTTTGCTATAAGCCTGGGTCATAACTGGACATACGGGCTCCTACGGCCGGTCTACGTGCAAAATACCGCAAGAAATACAAGGAGGGCGCACGTGTGACATGCTGATTTTCGAGCCATAGACTGGCCGCAGAGGTTCTTCATGTCACAAACTCTACAGGCACTTACATTTTTTTCAGGTTTCAAGACAAAACTTACGCACTCTGTACGTCTTCATGCATTGTCCGTATGGCCAAAGTGTGTCTTTTGTACATGTTGCTGGTGTCAGGTTTGGGAAAATGTAAATTTTTCGTACGTCACACTTGCGGAGCCTTATGTGTGTCGTGCGCCACACACGCACCCCACATATATAATTAGTGCGGCCAACGCACGTTCAGATATTTTGTACGTCCTCCATTCCCGGACAAGCCTACAGTTATGCTAGGGGAAAAGGGACATGTAACATAAAAGGACGTCCTCCATGCGTGTTGAGATCTTACTTGTTCATGGTCAACACAACTACTGTATGTTCTCTACGAACAAAACAGAAAAAAAACAGCAATTTGGGAAATGCCAAAAATCGCAGGGCCAAAAAAAAAAAATACGCCGAGTTGTGACCCAGGCTTTATTTTACATAGTTTTTCAAAAAATGCAATAGAGTGAGGGTGCGATGCAGCCATGGCGACTATAAATTGAGTTTGTTTGCTTGGATCTTTCCACCTACCAAACTACTCAATTACTGCACCCCAAGGTCACTTCATCAGGCTGTAAACCTTCATTAGTCATTAATCACTTGGCTTCAGTATGCTGAGCAGATTAGATTCTTCTGTGGGATTTGACACCAATTTAACAGTCAAACTCATCAGTGCTACGTCTACAAAATGGCCTTGGAAAGCGTCATGTATGGATTGGCATGAAAGGAGTTCTGAACATCTGATGGATGCGAGGCTTTCCAGAAAAGTAAGGCCAAGGTCAAACATACCACATATTTCTTTGTTGACAGTCACAGTACAGTAAAATGTTCTAACTTTGAACAAACAAACACCTTTGTAGACTGACTCCACCAAAACACAATGTGTTTGCATTCAGACTCAGTTTAAAAAGAAAGAACAAAGAAAATGAGCTCAAACGTGAACTTTGATTGCAGCTGTTTTTAAACAGATAGCTCCGGGACCCAAAGGAGTCTTGATCATTCCACATTTGACAAATGATTAGCATATCATTTTCAGAAAACAGAAGCTCCATACCGATGTTTTCATGGTCAGCTCCCTTGGGTAATTGTTAGATGGCTTTTTAATTGTGTCTAAACAAGAACAGTTTTGCAGTAAGTAAGCCCCGGGACTGTCTAATTTATATAATTCTTTGATCGCTAGCAGTGTGGCTCTTTAGTGCTGTATGCAGGTTTTCTCCTTGACAAAACTCACAATGTCGACGATATGACTTTAATGCTTTAATGATATGACTCCTGATGACATTACAGTTTTTTTCAATTGCTAAAAAACTAAAATGACATGCATAGCACAATTATTTAAACTGACACACAGAGAGCAAAACCTCTTCTCAAGTCTCCAAAACTCTTAACACATGTCCTGCTTTACAACCTTAGTTGATCATGTCATCAACCATGGGCTGACAATGCGAGAGGCTGGACAGAGAGTTCTGTGCAGAGAGTACTGTCGCCTCTGTCATCCGGACATTTAGACTGGAGTACAGGTATGTAACCAAAATTTCTTTCACACTATGTAGTAGACCCAATGTCATATTGTATCAGTTGGGTGACACTTGTTTATTTCTTGAATGGCTGTGATGTCATACACTAACGGTACAAGTTTCCTGTACAATTTACTCTACTGTGGGGGAATTATCAATAGGCTGCATTGTCCAAGCCCTATAGATATATTTTTTGTTTGTTTGTTTTTCCAAAGGACTGAGAGACGCACCCATGGTGGAGGAAGGGGCCAAATGTTCACCGGAGTACAGGAAGCTGCCATTGTAAACTAATGAAATCAGATTACGAGAAATTCTAAGCCACATCTTCCAAGACAGCACCATATTCAACAACATTCAGCGAGTTGGTCTGTCCACATTCTCAAGCAAAACCAAATCAGAATGAAACAACTTTATAAAAGCTGACTTTTGAGAGAAACACTCAAAGAAACAAAGAGCTCAGACGAGCATATGTGGATGTACTGTAAGTACAGTATTGATTGCATTACACGACACGCAACACTGTTTCCCAGTGTACTGGATAACACCGTATTGACTGATTTTTGTTCTTTGTTTTCAGGCAGTACTGGAAATGGATTCATGCAATCCCACATGCGTTCATCTTCATAGATGAGGCTGGGTTCAACCTAGCAAGGACCAGAAGAAGGGGAAGAAACGTCATTGGCCACAGAGCCATTATAGATGTTCCTGGCCAACGTGGTGGGAACATCACAATGTGCGCTGCCATCTCCAATACGCATGGTGTCCTCCATCGTCATGCCATACTTGGACCATACAACGCAGCCCATATTCTCACATTTCTGGACAGACTCCACACCATTCTCATACCACCAGAGCATGTGAATGATGCAGATCATCAAAGAAACCGGTACGTTGTAGTATGGGACAACGTGATCTTTCATCGTGCAGCCCCAGTCCAAAATTGGTTTGCTGACCACCCAGCATTTCTCGTGCAATAACTCCCACCATTTCTGAACCCCATAGAAGAGTTTTTTTCGGCATGGCGGTGGAAGGTATACGACCAGCAGCCCTTTGTGCGGATGCCTCTTGTGCAGGCTATGGAAGAGGCATGTGATGAAATTGATGTGGGTGCGGTTCAGGGATGGATAAGGCACTCTTCTTCCCTTGATGTCTGGCAAGGGAAGGTATTGCCTGTGATGTGGACGAGGCGTTGTGGCCAGACCCAGCTGTGCGGCAAGATGCTGCCTAATTTTTCTTGCCTCTTTTTTTATATATATTTTTTATATTTTTTTTCTGCAATTTTCTTTTTCAGTTAACTGTTTCGTGAGCATGGTGTTCTGTGGTGCATATGTTGCACTGACTTGTTGGTGGAAAAATAAAAGTAAATGTTTCAACAGCGTGTGTGTATCTGCAAATATTTCTGTGCATGTGAACAATCTGAAGACTGTTCTATAATTTGAACTATTTTAGTATTATGGCAAAGCATACTAAAGATAAGAGTGCTTTTCATTATGCCCACCAGTGTGTAGTTGATTAGACATAAGTTTTGTAATATGAATGACGTGTGTGCCGCTTGGTACAAAAGTTTGATTTTGATGAAGCTATATGTGGTTTTGGTTGCAGTGCTTCATTTTGCAGGATGTATGAGGGATTTTGCAGTTCGGGTGTGTGGTTTTGTGAATTGTGTTAAGTATTTTGATAAAACCTCCTCAGGTGAGGTTATTTGACGACTCTAAATTGTCCATAGGTATGAATGTGAGCGTGAATGGTTGTTTGTCTATATGTGCCCTGCGATTGGCTGGCGACCAGTCCAGGGTGTACCCCGCCTGTCGCCCGAAGTCAGCTGGGATAGGCTCCAGCATACCCCCGCGACCCTAATGAGGAAGAAGCGGTATAGAAAATGGATGGATGGATTTTGATAAAACCAACCTAGCTTGCAAAATTGTGTTTTAGCAATTGAAAAAACTGTAATAATTTCTTCTGTGTCCAACCTTGTAGATTGAATCATTAAAATTAAAATTTGTTATTTTTAAAAGCTATCATATTTTTATTTTTATAGGAAAACGTTTATACCCGGCCCTCGCTGGATTAAGCGGAAGAAAATGGATGGAGGAACGTTTATGTATTTATTTCTCAAATAAATGTTTTGGCCTAAAACAGGTTTTGATCTTTGGTTTCATTCTATAATACAGTAGTGTCATTATTATTATTATTATTAAATCTTTTTAAATATTTTGCCAAATAGCTTTAAGCAAATTCTAATAATAATGGCATTGGCATTTCTATAGATGATGCAATTTGTGTACAAGAACAAAAAGCACTTCCTAGAATTGTCTCATATCTTTTATATTTCACCATCAAAAGGCTGTGCTATGATTGTTTGCATCCGATAAAATGTTAAAAGTAATTGAACAACAGAATAAAAAAAACAACAAAAACAGGGACATAAATAATTCTGATGACCTACTTTGTGGTACACAAGTTCATGTATGTTTGTGCATCAATTATATGAGGCCTTTTGAATTACGAGTAGGCACTTGTTTGCTGCAATCCAAGGTGACTGTTATTGCGAAATCCAATTGGTTGTTCAAGATTCAAGATTCAAGAGTTTTATTGTCATATGCACAGTAAAACACGCAGTTATACTATGCAATGAAATTCTTATTCCGTTCCTTCTCCCAAGAAAAGAAAGAAAACACAAGAAAAAGAATAAGAACATAAGAAACATAAATACCAATAAATTAAGCAACAACAACAGAAGAGACATTAATACAGATAAATAATATAAATAAATAAATACATAAAGTGCTATGAGTGTGTGCGTGTGTTGCGTGCGGCGTGTGTGAGTGATTCGTTGAGAAGCCTGATGGCCTGTGGGTAAAAGCTGTTTGCCAGCCTTGTGGTCCTTGTTTGTGATGACGTTGAAGTTGATGAAGCAGTTTGGGGGCAGTTAGATATTTGTTCCAAACAAACCTTCCAATGAGAGGTAATTGTCTGCTTTAATAATAATAGTTTCTCCCTGATAAAAAGGAGTAGGTAGGAATGATTGTTTCAAACAAACAGGAACCTGAGCCTCTGTGATGGTATGTAAATACAGTATTTGTCATTTCTTTCATTTCACATTATTTGGATGAAACACAAGACACATTGTGTAAGAGAACCATACCACCTAAATGACTAGACATTTCACCTCGTAGGACAGACAAAACATATAATTACTGTAAGTACAACTTAATTATGTTTACAACTACAAATAAACTTGATTATTCTTCTTCATCCATCCTCACTAGAGTCACGGGTATGCTGGAGCCTACCTCAGCTGACTTTGGGCGAGAGGCGGGGTACACCCTGGACTGGTCGCCAGCCAATCGCAGGGCACATATAGACAAACAACCATTCACATTCATTCATACCTATGGACAATTTAGAGTCGCCAGTTAACCTAACATGCATGTATTTGGAATGTGGGAGGAAACGGGAGTACCTGGAGAACATCCAAATTCCACACAGAGACGCCCAACGGAGATTCGAACGCAGATCTTCCCGATCTCCTGACTGTGTGGCCAACATGCTAACCACTCGACCACCGTGCGGCCCAACTTGATTCGTAGTTAAATGTAAAATTGTTGATCACTTCATCAAAATAAAATTGGCTAGCGCCTCTGAAAGTCTAGACAGAGTAATAATTACATCCACACTCCAGCCTCCACCTTTTCTTGTATTTAGGACTACTTGTTTACCTTATCACACATCGTTCTTCCATCACACGTTCTGACACACTGACAGGTGAGTGACCGAGTCCCAATGACGCTTGAGTGTAATGAGCAGTACAGGGCGAGATCCACCCCGGTGGCATCACGCCTCGAGCACGCATGAATTTCCACTATGACGGCGGGGCGGATCTCTCAGGAGCAGCCGCTGCTGCTCAGCAAGAACACAAACTGTAGATCAATACGTGCTTTGACTTTTAAGTCCCCAAATATCAGAAAACTCTCAAACGACGCCAGACACAGTAGCTTGATTTGTCACTAGTCGCTTTTGGGAAATTATGCTGCCAAGAGGGCTTGGAATGTCGCCAGGATTAGCGTCAAAGGCACCAAGGTAGCAACATTGATTTCAGGTGCAAGGAATGCAGTCTGCATATTTTGTGTCTATTTTTATTTCCAGTCTTACCTCGTTTATAGTGATTCATTGGTGCTCCTGAGAACATAAGACGCTTACCTAAAGAAAAACTTAATTTCAACACTCTTATGCACAAAAGCGTGTTAAAAGAAGTCAAGGGTTATCGGTGGGAACACAGTTAGACAAGCCCACCATTATTTCCACCCTACCAAGTTATTTTTTTTGGTCAATGCGTATGTTTTTAACTGGAAATTGGGGGGAAAAAAACCCCAACCAAAAACTAAAAAGACTTTCTTTTTGAGATATTTATCCATCGAGCTGGAGCCTATGCCAGCTGACTTTTGGATGAGAGGTGAGGTACACCCTGGACTGGACTGGCCACCAGTCAGTAACGGAAGATACAGACAGACAAACAACCATTCAGTCACACCTCCAGTTAACCTAACATGCGTGTTTTTGGCTTGTGAGGGGAAACCAGAGTACATTGACAAAAACAGACACGTGTCAACATACAAACTCCACACAGAGATGTCCGAATGCAAATTTTAACCTGAATTTCCTGACTGTGAGGCAAACATGCTAACCATTAGTCCACCATGCTTAAATTCTGGAATGGTCCAAAAGATTGTTTACTCAAAGTAGTCTGATAAGATCAATGAAATGAATATTGTAGGTGAAATTGACTGCAGATGTAAGTGATTGCATCATCATCTATCATTTATGTCCAATGATTGAAATGAATGATGACAAATGTTGAAGTAATGACGATGGGTGTAGTTGAATGTGGCAGCAATGTGTAGTGGGCAGTGGATTAATTATTGGTTTCCATTTATGATGACTACTGATTGAGATAAAAGGACGACATGAAATCGATCCTGGACCTTAGCCTGGTCTGGAGCCTGCTAACTCCAAAGGATAAAACTCCACGATAACTTATGTCAGAACATATCCCACTTTTGTGAAACCGGATCGTGGATAAAGTCAGCCAGAATAGCAATGATATCCCGGCTTAATCCCTTGTCCTACTTCTGTGCAACAGGCCCCAGTGGTTGGACCCCAAAGCACACACAAATGTGAAGAAACAATGGGCCTCATTCACGAAACGTTCTTACGCACAAATCTGTTCTTAAAGCCTTCTTACGAAGATTTTTGGCATTCATGAAACGTGTTCTTAACTCACAGTTCTTAGATCTAAGAACAAATTCCACGAACACTCAGGAGGACTCTTACGCACAAGCAAAGCTTGCACTTTCAATGCGCAATCGCCCTCATGATGGATTTTGCAACCTGATCCCAAAAAATGTAGTGCAAATAAAATATCCCAACAATTATTTATCATCAAAACAACTAAAATATACTCCATCGATAAATATATATTCAAATCCCAATTCATCAAAAAAAAAAAAGTACCTGGCTGGACGTGCGCTGCACAGAGAGAGAATGTAGAGGGACCATTAGATTTATTTGCTGAAAGGTACGAATATTTGATGTCCCGCTTCAGGTTTCAGGCTTCCCTCTCTGTTCTTGCAGGTGTGCAGGATCATCAGAATAACATCGCAATGAAACGTGGTGTGCCTATTGCGCACGGAGCGCCCCCAGCCACGTCGTGAGCCAGAGCACGGGGCTGCTGTATTAATTAGGCAGTGTCTTATCAAATGTAACCACAGAAAAAATAAATTGTCACACACAAACTATGTATTTTGACTTTATTTTTCCATCATGATTGTGTAAATATTTTCTAGAGTTTCCGAAATGGTTTGGTTTCTGATTGATGGCCCACCCTCGTTTCCTCCAGATCCCTCCGGTGCAGTCCAATCTTTTTTTTTTGTTAGTCTATTTTAAGTCAAAACACTTCTTTTTAACCTCTGCGGTGGTGCGTTTCTCCGTGGAAACGGCATTTATGTTTCCTGCAATGGTGCTCCATGCCGACTCTTTTTGGATGGCCTGATGACCCGTGGATACACTTGAAAATAAGGTGGTCTTGTGTTCGCTCACTCCTTGTAAAAGCACCTCTATTTCAGTAGAATTGAAGTTTTTCTTTTGTTTGTTGTCCAGCTGCTCCTCAGTCTTGCCCATGCGCGTTGCCATCTCTGCCTCCAGCTGCCTGTTGCGCACGGCACATTTTTTACCTTGTATGGGAAATAATAGGCGGTGACCTATGCAAATTAGGGCTCACATGCACGGGCATCGCAGTTGGCATTCATCAACCTAAGAACACCGGTGCGAACGATTATCCCTACTTAAGAACGTGTCGTGAATGCGGCGCAGTTTCCAACCCACGCCTTCTTAAGTACACTTCTTAAGAAGACTTTTAAGAAGATTTTCGTGAATGAGGCCCAATGTTTGATAACAAAAAGCGCACTCAAAAGGAGTGGAAAAAATAGAGAAAAAAAAAAGTCCAACACAAAAACATGGCGAAGCCACACGATCCAAAATACAGTATAACTAAGGGAGCTGCTGAAAAAAACTAAGGACTTGCATAAGCACTCACAAAAACTTCAGTCGGAAACATGTCCAACATGCAGGGTAGCACAACGAGAGGCACAGATTGAGCTGGACATGAGTGCAGATGTTGCAACAATCTGGCAGCGAGTGAGTGTGCAAGGATGGTTTAAGAAGGCCTGATTGGAATTGCTCCCGGGTGCGTGCAGGTGGCTCCACCCTGGCAGGACCAACAGTGCACTGCAACAAAGAAGAGACAGGAGACAGCAAAGCAGCTCCAGCAGAACGTAACAGGTTGTGCCTGTTCACAGAGCGCATACATTGCTGTTTTTCTATTAGACACCCAATGCACTACAATGTCAGATAATTGTGTTAGGATCAGTTTTCGCATTTTTACTTTATAGATTGCGGAATCCCTGAGTCAAAAAGATGGATGAATGCATGACAAAATAATCAACAAGTTTAGCAGTATGCATATAGAGGATGTTAACAAAGAGACAACATTTGCACACCACTCAAAGTGAAAGCTGTGCTTGAGTCCATCTATTAAAACACAAAGGTGTGCATGAAAGAAAGCAAAGACAAACATAATGTACACAATATAAATTGTAAGAGTTTTTTAATGACAAAAAGGGAAAATAAATTGAATAAACAATGTTTGTCACGCTTGGTAGAGGTCACAAATGATGCTGTTCATGTGGTGCGAATAAGTTCGCATTTCTGGTATTTGAACTTCTAGAAGCAAATTAAGATGATTGTGAGTGCCCCTATAAAATCACATTAATATGGTGGAGTTTATGTTCAATTTCATTTCTAGTTGTGACGGAGCACGGCCGTCACTAGCGCTACATTTTACCCGCACACGAACATGCACGCATACTCGACACTCATTCTCTTCGCTAGTTTTCTCCAACGTGTTGCTAACCCATTCATTACCCTGCAAATGCATGCAAAGTCTTTTCCCCCTCTCTCCCGCTGATGAAATACACCAAGGGTGCACACTTGAGAGTATTTTCTCTTCGATTGCCTATCTCTGACACACATACACACGCACACGCACACACTTAGCGCTGCCGCTCTGTTCCCGGGCCTAAAACATAGCAGCAATGTTTCGCGTCATGTTGAACACATGATGCGTTTCATAGGTTTTTCAAATGCCTTAATAGGTCTTTATTATTGTTTGCTTTGATTTAATATATTTATTATTTATGTTATCGGTATGTTTGGCCCATCATGCCTGTTATTTTGCTCAATAAATGTTTATTTTTTAATGCTAAAGAAACTGGGATTTGAAAGGGAAATCTTTTTCACACAGAGAATTCTAGTGATGGAAATTTCGGCTCTTTTTAGAGAGCCAGTTATTTTGGCTCGGCTCATAAAAAATATATTAGAATATTATATTATATTTTAAAATACAAAAACAAAGACCTATCTCAATAGATCAAAATAGGTCAAATCTCTTCATGCAGATTTCTCACAAACAAATCGGCTCAAAGAGCACCACAGCATGTTCAACCCCGCCCCTCCTCCTGCTCAGTGTGGACACAGACACGCCGCCACACATCTTGACCAATGACATTCACCTTTAACAGAAAGAAAAGATGGTTTTGGGGGGTGTTCTGCGAAAATGGGTGAACCAACCCAGGCTTTGTGCTCAAGATGCAGCTCAACAAAACCTGAATTCAACAAAACCTGAATGAATACTGCAATGGTGGTTGTCAACTAACTGTCAAGTCCGGTTCTCGGATTTGTTCTCAGTGCACGTTCACATAAAAGGGGGCGTTTGACATCATATTATTTTGCTTCCGCTCGAAAAAGTAGCCATTCCGGCTGGCGTATTTTACAAAAAATAAGTCAGTATTTATTAAGAAGTGTTATGAGGAGTTACCAAAAGAGCGGCCTTTTCATTTATCAACACTCAACATTGCGCAACTTTGACATTTTAACACTTATCCATTTAAAAAATACATTTGGGCAAAAACTGTTGTTTTTTAATCTTAAAAATATGTCTTCTTGTATATTGTTGTGACACGCGTTTTCTTCCAGTTGACTGATGCATCAGAGTGCTTATTCCTCCAGCAAACATTGTAATAGGAAGACTAACGGGCTGAGCACTCACGCAAGGGCTGCTGTGACATTTACGTCTGCTAACATTGGCCTAATTATTAATATTTCACATTGCATTTTATTCCTGGTACTTGTGTGAGCATATCTAGCGGATTCCCTCAGCTGAGAATCGATCTGGCTTATAGATGAATGATATCATCCAGGAATGTTCTTTGTTTTCAATTTTTTTTCCTTCTCCATGTCACCTCGGTGGCTACGTAGGTTGTAAATAAATGCTGACGCCATCTCCGAATTAGCGAAACAGTGAAACGGTGGCACTTTCATAGCTGCTTTTAAGCTGAAAGCCTGGTTCTGAGTTTAGCCTAAGTTACCATGGTGATATAGCTGCTTTAAAAGAAAGCCAGTGAATGGTCTGCACATGTACCAATTAGATATACAGTAGCTGGCCTCACCTGTCCACAGTAATTTCTCTTGAACCAAACTCCTTGAGCAAGGCTGCACCACGTTTCCATCATAATCGAATGAATCTGCTGCACTAACCACTTTAGCTGCAAGCACAGCAGTTCTCTATTTTTACTACAGCTGGTGCATTTTTTCTTTCTCTTGGTGCGGCTACACAACCGCTAGGCATAAACTTGACAAGAATTATGTAGGACTGTGGAAAAACACTATTACGACCTGTGTAAACAGTATATAAAGTAGAGGCAATGTGAAGCAGCAATGCTAAATGTCAGCACATCAAAAATATTACAGAATCCATCATTCATGAAATGATCCTTCCTGTGCTGATTGTAGTCATTATCACAGCTGATAATGAACACTGGTAGAAACAGAGCGACCTTTACCCTTCTTCACATCAGAATAAGACAAGAAAGGGAGCAGGGTTTTGTTCAAGAAAATCTGCCGTAAAGTCAAGAAGAATGGGACATTTACCAATGCATGTTTTTTTCAGAACACAGAATTCTTACAAACATTGAAGTCTATCATGATAGGACACTGGGACATCTGGGTTTGAATCTCTGTTGGACATCTTTGTGTGGAGTTTGCATGTCTCATACCCCGAGTCTCTCTGGTAACTTGTTTCATCTTTGTGGTTTCCTTGGTTTGGTCATTTATTTATGGTTAAGTTTTTAGTTGGCCTTCAGCTACGCTTTTTGTTGTTACTTATGTTTAGTTTTTGGAGCCTTGTGCTTCACCTTCAGTTTTTCTGCTTTTTGGGCGTTTATGCGACTCAAGATGCGAGGCAGAGGTCGCAAACGTCACGTAACTGTCATAGTCCACAAAGAAATGCTCGCTGCACTGCTGGCTTCAGCCACAGGCTCGCTTTTGATTTGCATGCAACTCATGATTTATGCCTCTGAGGGTATGTAGATGTAGCTTAATCTAATAAATCTCTGCAGGCATCCTTAGGTACGGCTCTGCTGTTCACGCCAGTTAACTACATATGAAAAATGACTTATGATGCTGACGAGCTTCATTCGCCAAAAAACAGGACAATGGAGCACAATAAGAGTGATGTGTGTCCTTGTGGCAGTCCACAACATTATCTGTATGCATACATAGGGTCCGTAGTCACGTGGCTGCCTGTGTCATGACTGTGTCTTACGACCCAGCGGAGATGGCCAGAGGGGGTGTGAGCAGCATGGTCTGCCTCAGCTGGATTCTTCTTCAGTGTGCTAAAAGGCACAACAATGCCACAACCCTTGGGAAGTCACTACTACTCAGGGAAGATTTAAGATTTTTCCACTTTAACCAGGTACACAATCAAATTAAACTCAAAAACTGTAATGCAAAATTCTGCCAAGGCAATCGTGCTTGTAGAATGCAGTGGCTTGGAGCTGTACTACATCATGCTGAGAGTTTCAGATATTTTTTAAACTGAAATGAATAGGTGTCAGCTTACAATTTTTTATCTGTGTAAATGCAGATTTTTTTAAAATTTAGTTGGATATTGTATAATAATAAAAAAAACTGGTCTGCATATTAATACAAAATTAATCATGAATGAAAAATGACTTGAATGAATATCTTATTGATGCACCTAACTGTTCTATACATTGAACTCTTTCTAAAAAAATAACTGTTTTCTATTTGATAAGGCATATAAAGTCATGTACTACCATTTTTATATTTATGAACAGCACAAGAATGCTACCAAAGAACAAAACAACAAGTGAGGATGAATGAATGCAAATAAATCTTGCGCCTCTGCAAAATGGGCTTCAACTGGGGACTGAAATATTCTGGTAAGCAGGACGCTATTCATCTATGATATGAGCAGATGGTGCTGTGAAACCCAAAGATGTGACGCAGCGGCTGTGCAGAGTCTGAATAAAGAGGATGGCTATAATGTTGTCATATGCTGCTCATTTTCATATATACTGTAGAAGCCCAGTGATGCATACGAGAACGAAAGAAGGCCCAGCTCAGACTTCATTTGATTCCAATCAGCCGGTTTGAAATTCTCAACATTGTTAAACTTCACTACAGTATTAGTCACCATGAACTACACAAAACATGATCTATGCTTATATAGCTATATCTATACAGTTGCAATATCGCGGCTCGATTATTGCTCCCTCGCTATATTGCAGTTTTTCATAAATTAGTTAATTAATTAATTACCGCTGTTTCGTGGTAAGACTATGGCCGATTATTAGTCAAAACATATTGAAGTACAAGTGATATGTAGTATTCTGGTCACTAGGCGGCAGTAGTGACACAAAACCATCCATCCGTCTATTTTCTATGCTACTTATCCTCACTAGTGTTGCAGTGGTATGCTGGAACCTATCCCACCTGACTACAGGCGAGAGGCGGGGTACACCCTGGACTGTCTATATGTGCCCTGCACATAGATCACCCACATATGTACTTTATACATACTGTATATACATATACATATACATAGCTGTATACACACGCACAAACACACGCATACACACATTATGCATATACACACGCATACATATATGCATATATACATATACATATACATATATATATATATATATATATACATACAACTATATACAGACCTGATCAAAATCTTAAGACCAGTTGAAAAATTGCTAGAATTTGCATTTTGCACATTTGGATCTTAGTGAGGTTTAAAGTAGAGCTACAATATGCAAAAGCAAGAATGGGGGAGTGAGACAAAAATAATTTGGAACTTGTAATTTAAACAAAACAAAACAAAACTGAAATACTGTAGGTTGTTCATCCCCTCAACAAAAGTTTAAGACCACAGGCTATAAAAGCCAAAATCTGATCAAAATTTTCATTTTCTGTGGCTAAATGGCTAAAGAAGCTAAGAAGCTTTCTCTTTTCGAACGTGGTCGGATTGTCGAGCTGCATAAGCAAGGCCTCTTGTAGCGTGCCAGCGGAAAAAGGTAGAAACAAACTTTTCTTTCTGATGAAAGACGAGAGTCTAATCTATCTTTGGTGGTCTGAGTCCATTATTACTCCTAGATTTCTCACCTGATGATTAGGTTTTAATAAATAAATAACCCAAATAATAATTTCATTCATCGAACGAGATGACCAGCCTTTCGTCAGCGGTGGAAGACACCGGGTCCGCCTGCTTCTCTCTCACCTGGAACCCACCTACGTGCTACTGGAAGCCCTGCTAGGGCTCCATCAATGTACTCGATCTCACATCCAAAGTCTTCTTAAAGAAGGCGTCTCATCTTCTAAGTTTCACGAGTTAAATGTTCTCTTGGAAAAGTAAGTGAAATATGTTTTTGTCTAAATTAAGGTGATTTTATGGTTCCGTTTTTCATCTCAGCCAATAGCAGGGGTGTAGCCACAAATTCTGGACCCCATGGAAAAAAAGATCACTTTTCCGTTATCCACACTTTTCCACATATCAACAAGGATGGTGACGCGTGGAAAAAAACATCCGGTCTCTTTACGCACGCCTCACTCAGCCACTCTCTCCAGCACTTTTGATTGGCCTTAACGATGACTCCGGCTGGAAACTTTTCTTTAGGCAGAATCTTCCTCTTAAAAATCACCATAGGTGGCAGTTTCTGTCCATTACCATGGAAACCAAGCACAAGAGTAAAAGCCGACTTCTCCTGCCCCATTGTGCCAATCGCCACCGTGCTGATCCCCTTCTTCTCTACTGTGTGGTTCACTTGGATGTCGAAAGTGAGCGGCACCTCATCCATGTTGGTGATGTGGTTGGGCTGGATGTCTTTGTCTGCAATCTTTTTACTTCCAGTAGGAGCGGAAGATGGTCAGCTTTTGCTTGTAATCCGTTGGAAGTTGCTGTGCCACGGTAGTCCTTGCCCGATGGATAGATGGCGCCGTTACATAAAATGAAAGCACCAAGATGGACCTCCTTGAAAATGTTTGATGTTCATTTCTTCTGCAAGCTTTACTGCCCTCAGTCGAGTGGTGACTGTAGAGACGCTTCTCCCGGCTGTTCTTTGATCATTAATCCAAACCCGTTTTCCTGCTTCCTCCACTTGCGAACTATGGATTCGTTGAGCTTGAATTCTCTCGCGGCTGCTCGATTCCCATGTTCCTCCGCGTAACTGATAGCTTGCAGTTTAAACTGTGCTTCATAAGCCTGTCTCTTCGTAGATGCCATTTTCGTGGGTCCTTAGCCAAACCGATTTTGTTTTGCACAATGCACATACTGGCACTATATACGCACCTACTGGGGGCGTGCCTTTAGCGTCCTGTTTCACACCCACCCTTCCCTTTAACATTTGCAACATGTCCTCAGTCACGTCCGCCTTTCCTCTATATAAGCAGCGTGTCGGCAGGAAATGCTTCCAGATGCAGGGGCCACTTTGATATTTCGTAAAGCAACACATGTAGATATGCTATGAAGTTATATACAGTATATATTTCAAGAAAAAAATGCATCTCAGCTTTGTGATATAGGTGAAAAAGCGTATTAGAACTGTGGTCTTTCTTTGCTCTTTTTCCCCCCATTTTTGCTGTTTTTTTTTGTTTTCCAAATATTTCAACTTTCTTCTTAAATTGTCTTAAATTTTCTCTTTGTAACCTGACTTTACTCCCATAATAGTTTCCCTTAACTGTATTCCCATAATATTATAACGTTTTCCCCCAATCGTAAATTTGCAATGTTTTCATTGCAGGAAAACAAAGTTTTTTCTTTTAAGATTTTCACTTGTATAATTATTACTGTTTTTTTCCATTTCTGCTTTTTTTTCTCAACTTTTTCAACTTACATTTAATAAATCTTCTTGTAATTGTGACTTTATTCCTATAATATTTCAACATATTTCTCGTAACATTCTAACTTTTTCCGCAACCTAATTTTTAGGGATGAGCCAGATACTTGTTTTAGATGAGTATCCGGTACGGAAAATGAATTTTTGCCGAGTACGAGCATGAAAAGAATACAGCTCGTCATTATCTGTAATGGTGACGAAGGAAAATCCTCGCTCTGTGATTGGCCAGTCACACACAGCAACCGCCCCTCCTTAGACAGAGTCTCTACAGCCAGAGAGAGGAGTACGCGGTGCATTTGACAAGACAGAGTTGAAAACGGGTCATGTCGCGCTATTCACTGTCTCCACCATGGGCGGGGTTTTTTTTTTAGGTTTTCCTCAGCTCAGCCCGTATCTAAAGTTCCTTGGTAAACTTGTTTCATTACATATGCTGCGCATTTGACTAGACAGAGCTGTAAACGGCTCGTGTCGTGTAAAAAAAAAATGCTCTTAGTACTGAACGCGGTGATTTTGAGAAAAATACAGTGAACAAGGCTGTCAGTTGAATCCATGTTTGCCATCCCTGGATGTTTGCATGAATCACCAACTTCACACAGATTATTATAAAAATAAATAAATAAAAAATACATCAATTGTTAGATTACAACTGTCTTTGACTTTATATTGTACTTTTACAGTATATTTTATTCATTTTTTGGACACCACTGACCTATTATATTCTCTTATACTGCATGTAGAAAAACTATATTGGGTGTTTTTATGCGTGGAGAATGTATTATATTCAAATGCATAGAAGAATTGATGAATATGTTCTGCCGTTGTCACGATGCTACCCAAATGAAAGTCAGAAACCCATCCATTTCCCTCCACACAGCTCTGGAATGACCACGGACATGACGTCATTCATGAATAACTCTCATAATGATGTCTTTGGGAGTGTTAAAAAAATTGCATTTGAGTCGAACATGCCGCACACGGCACTACAACTGCACACAGCAGTGGAACTGGACTCACTAGATAATATTAAGCATGACATTTCACTTGCACTTCAAAGTAATGCCATGCCACCCATGTCAACCTCACCCACTCTGCAAGAACCCTCATCCAAACAGGTTGGGAATTTTGCTATTGTCCCTCATCACCTTGGTGGTATCCCTCATCATCCTTTGGTATTTCCCATTTGAGAACTGGAAATATGACAGTAAAATGAATTTCGGAAATAAAAAAACTGTGATATTGGTGCCCATTGAAAGAAAATCTGCATCGGGGGAAGCCAACCTGAGTGCAGCGTGAATGTGCATGTGAGTGAGACAGAGGAGAATATAGTGGGGGTGTGCAGCGTGGTGAATCCATGTGTGGACAAAGATTTAAGTAGAGAGGGAGAGCAGAGCGAGCAGCAGAGCTTGGGAGAGTCACTGTGAGCTGCAGGGTCGAGGAGAGAGCAGCAGCAGCAGCCCGTCTCTCTCAATCCGTCACCTCTCGGATCTCCTCGAGCTGAGCACAGCTGTCGGGCTACTGCTTGCTGACTACGGGTGGATTCTGTGGCTCTGTACACAGCCCACTTTGCCCATTAGCTTCACACAAAATCTTCTCATCTTCTGCCTTTGTTGCCACACATGGTTGAAGGTTTGACGCGCTGCGCTCTGGAGTTGAAACGCCCATGATCCCCAGCCAGCACACCCTCTCACTACGGTAGGCACAAAGTCTTTGTACCACTTATTAACTTTTGTTTTTCATCTGTTGGATCTGGTTTATTCAGAACAAATATTATAAAGGAACTTTCCCAGAGCATGGTTACATTGTTCATCTGCTTTGAGTTGACCTTTGTTGTACACAGAAACATTCCCATGGACTCCACTCTCTTAATTAAAGACCACTCTGCGTGTGTGTCCATACAGTTACTGTATTTAATGGGGTTCTTTTGCCTCACAGTGCTGCAGCATTCAAAGGCATTTTGCAGATTACTTAAGTGTCTCTCAAAGATTAGCTTGATGAGTTATTATGAGCCTGCAATACTCTTGTTGTAAAGGCTGGGAGAGTGCATGCCGCAATGTGAGCCCTGTACACCGCAGTTGACTAGGTGACAGTTATTTGGAATTTGTCATGTGGAATACATGACCTCCCGTGTCTCACAGAGTTGTGTTCGTGGCATGACATGGTGGCTGTTTAACACAGCATACATGATGTTCAGTGTAAAGCGAGGAATCACAAGAATCCACAGACAGTCTACACATTCTTGGAAATGGAAATCAACAGGCAATAAAGTGTTCTCCATCTCCATGTGACTGCCACTGTTCCACTGGAAGGTTTTGGGTTGAATATGCTTGTAATTGAGACTCCCAGACACAAGCAGGGCCAGAAATGTTGCCCTGCTAAGTCCATGTTTGCTTTTGAAACAACTGGAGCTGTTGCATGATTTTCCATGCAAACAATTCAGTGGTTTTAATTAGGAGTGCTCCGATTAGGGTTTTATGCTGACAATTCCGATACCGATAATCCAGAGTGAAATCAGCCGATACCGATCACATATATTCATTATACATTACAGTTTTCAATTTATTTATGATGCGTGCTATTGGCCAGGCGTGCCATATAAAGGTGGAAAAGTCAGGACAATTCCAAGGTTCCCTGGCTGCCAGGGGGTTGAAAATATACGTAATTACTAGGGATGTCTGATATTGGCTTTTTTGACGATAATCGATATGCTGATATTGTCCAACTCGCAATTTCCGATTCCGATATCAACCGATACCGATACAGATATGTGTAACATCACATATCTCCTGCCGTGGAAGGACTGGGCTGGACTTATTACCTTATTATGTATTATTATTACTAAGCATTATTATTATTATTTATTATGTATTATTGCACTACAAATTTCACGTGACCTGTTCCGTATTTATTTATTCTTATTGTATTTTTATATGTTTCTTATCTCTCATGTCTTGCCTTGGTTGTTACAGTATTTATTATGATTAGATTCATTATGACATTTTTGCAGAGCTGCTGGAAATATGAATTTCTCTTGGAGATTAATAAACTATCTACAATTTTTTCCGAAATTGTCCAACTCTCACGTCGCCACGAGTGGCTGCCTTTCAAGCCGCTCCGTTTGTTCATTTAAGCACATTTTAATGCTAGCAAGGAAGTGGAGATTCAAGCCTTTGATACGTTCTATTATCATGCAAAACTTGAATTCACTACCAAGGAAGATCGCCGAGCTGACAAGAGCGTCAAGACCTTCACGGAGTGCATCCTATTTGTGCTTCACTGGATGGCTAACAGCTAGCGTCCCAGATGCTAACGTGGAGATAGCCAACTCTACGGCACTCAGAGCGGACAGGAACATGTGAACGTTAAAATGACCATCCATACAGTATTTTTTAAAATCGGTTTTCATTATCGGGAAAAAACCTGATATTGATATCTATGTCAGGATTGTGTGCTGCGGTACTGCCTTCTACTGCTTCTCTGTTGCAGCACACTCCTGAGCACCCTGATTGCTGATCATCTTCACCTGTGCCTGATTAGTTGTTCTATTTAAGCTGTGTGCTTACTCACATCCAGTGCCAGATTGTCCCTTTGCTACACCCTGTTCAGCTCCTTCCGGCTTGTCCTTGTGCATTGTGTTTTGGCTTTCTGACCCTCGCTCGGCTTCCCTGTAAGTACCTACCTGCCTGCTTGACGTCTTCAGCAGTAGCTGTATTTTTGGTACTTTCTGCTAGTTTTTTGTTAGCAGCTCTTTTCGTTACTTGTCCGTATTTTTCCCTGCTCAGCTCACCTTGCAAGCAGTGTTTTTTGTTACTATTTCCCGCGACTAGGTCCGGATGTATTTTTGTTGTACTTTGTTTCTTGTGTTGTTTTTGGTACCCTTTTGTTGTCCATTTTTGTATTAAAGACTTTTTCTGTTTCACTTATCCGACTCTGCATTTTTGGATTCCTGTCTCACGGCCTTGGCCGTTCATAACAGAACAATCTGGCCAAACATGGAATCCGCAGAGTTCGCACATATCAAGGCCGCATTATCCCAACAAGGTGCGCTTGTCGGCAGCCATGAGCAATCCCTCCGGGGAGTTATGGAGTCCCTGGCTGCCCTCGCCACTAGCATTAGTGCTATTGAGCAGCATCTGGGACTTGGCGCTCACCCAGGACAGTCGGAGGGTGCAGCTCCCTCATCAGAGGTTGTTCGAATCGCACCTGCTGCCAGCAGCAGTAATAGTCGCGAGCCTAGCCTCCCACCCCCCCCACGCTTTTCGGGGGAATCTATGGATTGCAGACAATTTTTACACCAGTGTACCCTGATTTTTGACCAACAACCCAGCACTTACTATTCCGACCAGGCCAAGATAGCGTTTATAATGAGCTTACTTACTGATAAAGCAGCAGCGTGGGCTATAGCGGTGAGCAAAGCTAAGCCGGAGTTGCGCACCTCCTATTCCGTCTTTTTGGAGGAGCTACGACAGGTCTTCGATCACCCTATCCGTAGTAGGGAGGCCGGTAACCAATTGTTGGACCTACGACAGGGCAAACGCTCGGTAGCGGCTTTTTCGGTGGACTTTAGGGTGCTGGCGGCAGAAAGCCGATATGACGAGGAGGCGCTCCGCGGAATATTTCGCAAGGCTCTTGACGAGCGGATTAAGGATGAACTGGCGGTGAGGGAGTTCACCACCACGCTCAACGAGCTTATCGACCAAGCCATACGGCTGGATAATCGCCTCCGGGAACGTGATCGTGAACGGAGTGAGGGACTACCTGCAGGATCAGCCAAGAACCACCGTCAGGAGACTCGGCTGATACCACTAACACCTGGAACCAGCGGAACAGAGGGAGTCCCATCTACGGCGGCCACCGAGGATTTTGCGGAACCGATGCAACTGGGGGGAAGACGCCTGTCTGCTGCAGAGAGGTCACGCAGGCTACGACTCCGCCTTTGCCTGTACTGCGGCGAGCCCAACCACACCATCAGCAGATGTCCAGCGCGCCCGACACGCCGCTCCGGATTCCCTCCTGACGTCATTAAGGAGACTGGAGCAGGATCGACCTCCGTATCCAAGTCAAGGGAGAGTCAGCCTGCTCAGGGCCATTGTGAGTATGCTGAGATGCCTCCGGCGTCGGCTCCAACTCCAGCAGTCTTTAAGAGACTACAGGTGACGGGACTCATTACGGGAGGGGGCGTCAATGTTCAGGTTTCCGCATTAGTAGATTCGGGGGCGGATGATTGCTTTATTGACTCTAATTTTGTTAAGAAACATGGCATTCAGGGGGTTGAGTTGAGGGACCATAAGGAGGTCCACTCACTGGATGGACGTCCCTTGGCGGTAGTCACTCATAGAACCGTTCCGTTATCCCTTCAGTTGTCCGGCAACCACCATGAGTCCATTAGTTTTTTTATCGCTCCGTCTCAATCCGCACCCGTAGTTTTGGGTCTCACTTGGCTGCAAATTCATAACCCGATGGTGGATTGGACGAGGGGACAGATAATCAATTGGAGTAGCCATTGTTTTGCTAATTGCTTACGTTCCGCGGTACCCACAGTTTCTGGTAAGCCTAACAGCCCTGAGAATATTGACGTTACCGGTGTTCCTGACATCTATCATGATCTCCGCATGGTTTTTAGCAAGGATAGAGCTCAGAGTTTACCCCCCCATCGTCCATATGACTGCGCTATCGAACTCCTCCCGGGAGCACCGTTACCCAATGCTAGACTTTATAGCATCTCTGGACCCGAGCAACTTGCTCTCAAGGAATACATTGCGTCCTCTCTGGCTGCCGGACTTATTCGCCCCTCGTCCTCTCCACTGGGGGCCGGTTTTTTCTTCGTCGAAAAGAAAGATAAGTCGCTGCGGCCTTGTATTGATTTTCGCGGCCTTAATGACATTACCGTTAAGAACCGTTACCCGCTTCCTCTCATGGACTCCGCCTTTTCGTCCCTTCATTCGGCCAAGATTTTTTCCAAACTCGACCTTAGGAATGCTTACCACTTGGTTCGTATTAGAGAGGGGGACGAGTGGAAGACGGCCTTTAATACACCGCTCGGTCACTTCGAGTACCTCGTTATGCCCTTCGGCCTCACCAATGCACCCGCTGTATTCCAGAGTTTAATAAATGATATTCTTAGGGATATGATTAACCACTGCTGCTTTGTTTATCTAGATGACATCCTGATCTTTTCTAATTCCCTTCAGGAGCATGTCCAGCACGTACGCTGCATCCTTCAGCGGTTGTTGGAGAATCGCCTTTTTGTCAAAGCGGAGAAGTGCGAGTTTCATACCACATCTGTGTCCTTTTTAGGGTTTATAGTGGAGAAGGACAAGTTAAGAGCCGATCCCGCCAAGATCCAGGCGGTGGTCGATTGGCCTTCTCCCAAATCAAGGAAGCACTTGCAGAGGTTCTTGGGGTTCGCGAACTTCTACCGGAAGTTCATTCGTAATTTCAGCATAAAGGCAGAACCTCTGACAAGGCTTACATCAGTAAAAGTTCCCTTTGTTTGGTCTCCTGAAGCTGAGAAAGCGTTTACCAAGCTTAAAACACTGTTTACGTCTGCCCCTGTCCTTACTCACCCTGATCCTGCCTTGCAGTTTATCGTTGAGGTTGATGCCTCGGATACGGGAGTGGGGGCGGTCCTATCCCAGCGCTCACCAGTCGACCAGAAGCTGCACCCGTGTGCCTTTTTCTCACGTCGCCTCACCTCGGCAGAGAGAAATTATGATGTGGGTAATCGGGAACTGCTGGCCATTGTGCTTGCGCTGCGGGAGTGGAGACATTGGCTGGAGGGTGCAGCCCAGCCGTTGGTAGTTATTACGGACCACAAGAACTTGGCATATATACGCTCAGCGCACAGACTCAACTCTCGCCAAGCCAGATGGTCACTGTTCTTAACAAGGTTTAATTTCTCTATCACTTACAGACCTGGATCACGGAATATTAAGCCTGATGCATTATCAAGGATCTTTTCCCCGGTGGAGTCGAACTCACCACTGGAGACCATCGTACCTGTCGCCCGGATACTCGGCGCTCTTCAGTGGGAGGTGGAGAGGAGGGTCTCTGAGGCGGCGGAGGAGACGGAACTACCAGAGGGGTGCCCTGAGGGGAAATTGTTTGTTCCTGAACGACTCAGATCCGAGGTGCTGCTGTGGGGTCACTCGTCGAAGATTGCCTGCCACCCGGGGATTCGACGAACCCTATTCCTGGTCTCCCAAAGGTTCTGGTGGCCTACCATGACAGCCGACGTTAAGAAGTTTGTCGCCGCCTGCTCCGTCTGCGCCAGAGGTAAAGCTTCCCATCGCCCTCCTGCCGGTTTGCTTCAGCCGTTACCTGTCCCTGGTCGGCCATGGTCCCACATCGCAATGGACTTCATCACTGGATTACCCTCGTCATATGGCCGGACCGTCATACTCAATATCGTAGACAGGTTTTCTAAGATGGCGCATTTTGTGTCGCTCCCCAAGTTGCCCACGGCCCTGGAAACAGCTAAACTGTTGGTGAGGCACGTTTTTCGCCTACACGGGATACCTACAGACATTGTTTCGGACAGAGGGCCTCAGTTTGCGTCAAGAGTTTGGCGGGCATTTAATAAGGCATTGGGGGCGACCGTTAGTCTCTCTTCTGGATACCACCCACAGTCCAACGGCCAGACGGAGCGGGCCAATCAGGACTTGGAAGCAGCACTTAGGTGCGTTTGTCATCGACACCCCTCCTCCTGGTCAACCCACCTCCCTTGGATCGAGTATGCCCACAACTCGTTACCCTGCTCGGCGACAGGTATGTCACCCTTCAAGACTGTGTTTGGTTACCAGCCCCCGCTTTTTCCCTCCCAGGAAGCAGAGATTACCGTCCCGGCTGTTCACGTACACCTTCGACGCGCCCGACGCATTTGGCGAGAGACCCGGGCTGCATTAACACGAACAGCAGAACACAACCGTCGGATTGCTGACAGGCACCGGGTTCCCGCACCTGATTACCAGCCTGGGATGGAGGTATGGCTGTCTTCTAAAGACCTTCCGCTGGCAGGGACCTCTCGGAAGCTGGCTCCAAGGTTCGTGGGACCTTACAAGATCAAAACAATAGTCAACAAGTCAGCTGTCAAGCTGGAGCTTCCACCGGCTCTTAAAGTCCACCCAGTCTTCCACGTCTCCTGCATCAAGCCTGTCGCTACCAGTCCACTGTGCCCTTCGGTCGAGGCTCCACCCCCGCCCCGCATCATCGACGGCCAGCCCGCGTATACGGTGAGAGCCCTATTAGATTCGAGAAGAAGGGGGAGGGGGGTGCAGTATTTGGTCGACTGGGAGGGATATGGACCAGAAGAGCGCTCCTGGGTCGCCTGCTCCCGTATCCTGGATCCCTCCCTCATTTCCGACTTCCACTCCGCTCACCCCAATAAACCAGGTAGGCCGCCAGGGGGCGTCTTATAAAAGGGGGGGATACTGTCAGGATTGTGTGCTGCGGTACTGCCTTCTACTGCTTCTCTGTTGCAGCACACTCCTGAGCACCCTGATTGCTGATCATCTTCACCTGTGCCTGATTAGTTGTTCTATTTAAGCTGTGTGCTTACTCACATCCAGTGCCAGATTGTCCCTTTGCTACACCCTGTTCAGCTCCTTCCGGCTTGTCCTTGTGCATTGTGTTTTGGCTTTCTGACCCTCGCTCGGCTTCCCTGTAAGTACCTACCTGCCTGCTTGACGTCTTCAGCAGTAGCTGTATTTTTGGTACTTTCTGCTAGTTTTTTGTTAGCAGCTCTTTTCGTTACTTGTCCGTATTTTTCCCTGCTCAGCTCACCTTGCAAGCAGTGTTTTTTGTTACTATTTCCCGCGACTAGGTCCGGATGTATTTTTGTTGTACTTTGTTTCTTGTGTTGTTTTTGGTACCCTTTTGTTGTCCATTTTTGTATTAAAGACTTTTTCTGTTTCACTTATCCGACTCTGCATTTTTGGATTCCTGTCTCACGGCCTTGGCCGTTCATAACAATCTACCAATATCACATTTTTATACCAATATTGATAATATTGATGGGCCGATGATGATATTGCCATAAAATTGGCATAATATCCCTAGTCATTAATTAATAAAAAAGGGGGGAAATGTGGTTTCTTCTTTTGGGCCCTAATTTTTGAGAATTCCGTTTTTTACCTTTTCCACTTATTTTACCAGCAAAGTGTGTGTGCAATTTGGGTTAGTGAATAAAATGTTCATTGATTAAATACAAAAATCGTTACAATTATTGATGCAATACGTCATTGGCCCACTTTGTCCAGTGATTCAGAAATGGATGTAGCTTAGCTAACTTTTCTAATGGGATGTCAGCCTCAGCACATATTGCTACAAAATCTTCAACAAACTGTAATGCCCGTGCTTGTGGTTAAGGAAGATGTAGTCACAGACGTAATTCCAACCGCGTTATTAATGTAAGATATTTTTCATGACACCTTTATTTTGTTTACACAATTAAACAAATGTGACAAAGAGTGCTTCCATTCACGTTGCGTCAGAGAGGAGTTTCCAAGCTTTCGACATGTTTAGTAGTGTTTGTGATGATATTCAATCGCAATTGAGCGACCCTCCGGGGAAATACTACCCACACAAACTTTTCCTCTTCTCACAATGACATCATTTCATTCACATGTCACTTTCTGCAAGATTCCGCGTTTAACAATAGATTATGTTTATATTGGCCAATTCCGCGATTCTGTCCGCGATTCCATTAATGCGGAAATCATAGGACCCTACTTTTCCCATGGGGCCCAGAATTCCTGGATGCACCCCTTCTATTGGCTGATATAAAAAAAGGAAGCATACAATCACCTTCATTTAGACAAAAACATATTTGACTTACTGTTTCAAGAGATATTACTTGTGAAACTTACAGAGGACGAGACGCCTTCTTTAAGGAGACTTTGGATGTGAGATTGAATACATTGGTGGAGCCCTGGCAGGACTTCTAGTAGCACGTAGGTGGGTTCCAAGTGAGAGACCCGGTGTCTGCAAGTTGTTAGTTAGGGCAAGACACTACACTGCATTCAGGGTCACTGCAGGCTGCAATAGTAATAGTGAATCTAGATACACAAAAACGATATATTTTCAAAACAGAAGGATTCGATGCAATCAATAATACAAAATAAATAATAAAACTAATGGCATATTTCTTCAAAAGTGGCAAAAATGTGTCCAAGTAAACATAAGTAATTACAGCTATTTGTCACTTGGGAGCAATGAAAATGCTGTGTTAGCTTGGAAAAGTCATCCATCCATCCATCCATCCATCCATCCATCCATCCATCCATCCGTTTTCTATGCCTTTTATCCTCATTAGCGTCACGGGAGTATGCCGGAGCCTATCCCAGCTGACTTAGGGCGAGAGGTGGGGTACATCCTGGACTTGTCGCCAGCCAATCGCAGGGCACATATAGACAAACAACCATTCACACTCACATTCATACCTATGGACAATTTAGAGTTGCCAATTAACCTAACATGTATGTTATTGGAATGGGGGAGGAAACCGGAGTACCCAGAGAAAACCCACGCACGCATGGGGAAAATGCAGACAGCCTATGTGTGAGTGAGGGCCCCAACCCGCCGTACATGCAAGTGCATGTTGCCTACTTGTAAAACCGTGGATAAAATTTGGGGATCCGTACTTGGTGAGTACGGCCTCAGTGCGGATGTAGGAGCACACAGACACGACGTAGCACTTTTAGTGATCCCCGCTAACCCCCCCCCCCCCCCCCCCCACACACACACACACACACACACACACACAAGCACGCTTAGAGCGCATACTTGCCCCCATTTGTGATTCACACTTACGAGTGTCCCAACTTTCGAGTATTTTTTTAGATGCGAACTATCTCTCGGCTGATTTTTTGGTTGGAACTGCAAGCTAAAATCTGAGTACGAGCTGCTAGTTAACGACAATATTTATGTAAGAACTTAAGTGATTTTGGTTATTATCAAGAAAACCATGGAAGTTGCTAGATATCAGCTCTTAAATTAAATTCTTATGAGCTATATTTGTTATCATCATTATATTTGTCCAAACAGTGTACCTGTAGTTGTACCAGGCTTTAAAATGGATCAATAAACTGAAGAAACAAGCGTGGTCTAATAAGTTTTTCCAGTATCAGCATTTGGGAGTAAATATGAGGTGAAAAAAGGGTAAAAATACAGTATAGTAGTCCATCTGTGTGAATTTCTCTAGGAGATAAATAAAATATCTATATATCTGTGCAGTGTGTGAGAATGGGAGAAGGTGTGTTCAAGGACCGTCAAACAAAGTTTGACAAATTGCCGCTCGCATTAAACATGCAATAACTGGGAGATTTCTAACTATATGACTTTTGAATAAAATAATGGCCCATATTTCCATAATTGATATCCCATTACATAAAATTTGATGTAGTTATCGTTGTAGTTGTGTATCAAATCCCTACTACTATAGTAGGTAGGTCGGTCGGTCGGTCGGTCGGTCGGTCGATCGATAGATAGATAAAAGTTTTTATCTATCTATCTGTGTGATTAATCACGGTTAAATATTTTAATCGATTGACAGCCCTACTCGTCACAAAATTCAGCCCCATGCTCTCCATTAATAACACATTACTAAATGTGTTATTAATGCAGTAGTGATATAACAGTTATTACTACTACAATGCTATTGATATATTATGTATTGTGCATCAAGCAAAAGTAACCCATCTGGTCCATCCATGCACACGCCCAGGGATCAAACCAGGGTCTACCGCGTAAGAGTCGAGTCACTACCCATTAAGCTAAAAGCCCGAGCTGTCAACTTGATGTGTAGCTTGCCTTCTAAGGCGTCAGGAAGTGAGGTTTACAACGTAGTCTCGCACAGACAGGCACTACGCCAAATTAAAACCACAAAATTAATACAGCGTCACCTTTGGTATGGGCCTGGAGTTTGTTTTTCAGAGTGTTCATAACATAACTTCATTGTTTGCTGTGTAGGGGACAGCAATGTGCTAGTGTAACCCGCCTGGCTCAGATGGGCCCGCGCACTGCTGTGAGCTCAAATGAAGGCCCTTCAGTATGAAAGTTGAGAACGCAAAGTGTTGAGCTAAAACCCTGGACGGTCAACTTGACGGCCAGCGCGGCAGCACAAAGCCGGACTCTTAAAATATCTTCTTGAAGAGATATCTCCGGCTGTAACAACGACTGGTGAGAGACACAAACTCGCTGTTACAACAAATATAAACACCGAAGGCAGTGTAAGACAAGCTAACTGGCAACTCGACAACACGGCGAGACGGTGTTGCTTAGCAACCGCAATAATGCCAAAGAGAAAAGAGAAAAGAATCGGATCTGATGGTGGCTCGTGCAGTTCAGGTCGAAGCGCTCCGGATTCGATTATAGACATGGAGTCACCTATGATGAAAGAAGGTGCGGGTGCTGTACCCGCCCCCCCGCCGCCAAGACCTCCCGACGAGCATGTAACCAATTTGAAGCACCAACTGACTAAGCATGCTGATAGACAACAAGAGAGCGTGTCGAAGCAGTTGCAAAAGACGGTGGTAAAGCAAGAAGATATCCTAGCATAAATACTACAGAAACTTGAGAGGCTGGAGCATGTAGATGGGAAGGTACGGATGCTGGATCATATGCAACAAAACATGGGCTCCATAAGGCAGAAGGTCCAGGACTTGACGGATGAAGTTCTAAGCCTGAGAGTGGAGAACAAACAATCAGGAAAGTAATGCAGCACTGAAAGCCGCTCTCACAAAAGAGATTGAAGAAAAAGATAAAATCATTGAGCATCTGAAAACCACCCTAGATGGGTCAGAACACACGAATGAGTGATGTGATCACCAGGGCAGTTGGGAATAAGGACAAACCAGACAAAATGGATGTCGCTTCTGCAAAAAGTTGTCACTTTCAAGTTGTCAAATCGTGTTAATTGTATATAAATTATTGAAAAAGACAAATTAATGGACATACAATGATTGTTTTGCATTAGGCATGGACCAGCTGGGATAGACTCCAGCATACCCCCACGACACTAGTGAGGATAAGCGGCATAGAAAAAGAATGGATGAATGGATGGGCATGGAGCGGTATGACAACGTTCGGCAAAAATATCACAATTTCACAATATTATAATAACTCTAAAATGTGTTATTTTGAAATACATTTTATTGAAAAGAAAAAAAATGTCAAGTCAAAACAGTCATTTTTAAACCATATAATAGAACACGATAAAAGTAGAACAAACAGTGGTGTGAAAAAGTGTTGCCTTCCTGATTTCTTATTTTTTGCATGTTTGTCACAGAAATGTTTCAGATCATCCAAAACATTAAATATAAGTCAATGACAGCACACCTGAACACAAAATGCAGGTTTTAAATGAAACCTTTTATTATTAAGGGGGCAAAAAAATCGAAACCTACATGGCCATGTCTGAAAAAGTGATAATCCGCTAATAACTGATTGGGCCACCCAAAGCAGCAACAACTGCAATTAACTGCAATCAAGCGTTGTGGAAGAATTTTGGCCCTTTGTAGAATTGTTTTAATTTAGCCACATTGGAGGGTTTTTGAGTATGAACCGCCTTCATATGCCACAGCATCTCAATAGGATTTAGATCAGGACTTTGACTAATCCACTTCAAAGTCTTCACTTTGTTTTTCTTCAGCCATTCAGAGGTGGGCTTGCTGGTGTGTTTTGGATCATTGTCCTGCTGCAGAACCCAAGTTGGTTTCAGCTTGAGGTCACAAACAGATGGCCGGACATTCTCCTTCAGGATTTTTTAGTAGATAGCAGAATTCATGGTTCCATTAATCACAGCAAGTTTTCCAGGTCCTAAACCGGCAAAACAGCCCCAGACCATCACACTACCATCACCATATTTTACTGTTGGTATGATGTTCTTTTTCTGAAATGTGGCGTTACTATTATGCTAGATGTAATGGGACACACACCTTCCAAAATGTTCAACTTTTGTCTGACGTAATTTCCCAAAGGTCTTGCGGATCATCAAGATGTTTTCTGACAAAACTGAGATGAGCCTTAATGTTCTTTTTGTTCAGCAGTGGTTTTCGTCTTGGAACCACTGCCGGCCACTTCTGGGAAGGTTCATCACTTTTCCATGTTTTTGCCATTTGTGGTCATGGCTCTCACTTTAGTTTGCTGGAGCTTTAGAAATAGCTGTAAAACCTTGGGGACTGATAGATCTCAATTACTTTCTTTTTTGAGGGGGTGTTAAGAAATCGGGAAGGGGGCAAACCCTTTTTCACACCACTGTACAGAGATGAAAATATACCTGTACAGTCCGCCCTGGTTTATTGCAGTTAAATGCCTCTCACTGTAGTACGCTGGAGTCCCAAAGCTTTAGAAATGGCTTTATAACCTTTTCCAGACTGATAGACCTCAATTAATCTCACTTAAATTACGTTTTAACAGGGGGGACAATCGCTTTTTCACACAAGGCCATGTAGGTTGGGATTTTTTTCTCCCTTAATAACAAATATTTTCATTTAAAAAACTGCATTTGGTGTTCACTTGTGTTGACTAATATTTAAATTTGTTGGATGATCTGAAACATTTAAGTGAGACAAACATGCGGAAAAAAAAAGAAATCAGGAAGGGGCAAACACTTTTTCACACCACTGGATGTATTTAAAATAAATAACACAAAATTATTTTTAAACAAATAATACAGTTCTCAATGCAGTCTACTCCATTGACTAATCTTGAAATTCAAGTCAAAACACAATAAATCGATCTATGCCAGGCTTTTGGCAACACAGCACACGTCTGTGGTTTCAACACATGTAGCCCAGTTCTGACTGCAGGGAATAACACGGGACGTGACAAAATATTTCCACCTAGTGGCTTGACATCCACTTTCTCTCATATTGCAGGAACATTATGACGGATAATTTTAGTGGTTTTGAAAAGCGTGACGCTTTCATACTGTGGTATACCTTGAAACCGGTGACCGACCCATGCCTGCTTGGCACGTCTATTTTTTTTTGGTGAGGATTTCTACTTCCAGTCAATGTTGAGTTGCCATCACCTGCCTTAGGGTTCCCCATTGTCATCGTCATCATCATCATCATCATCATCATCATCGTCTTCATTCACCATCTTTCTACTATGCTGGATCTTCATTTTCACCTTCTTCATCTTCATCACCAAGAGCCAGATGAACAATTTTCATCCAAAACTAAAGGTTTTTTTTGTTGTTGTTTTTAAAAACAAGACGAATTGAAAGCTTATGACAAACTACCGTAAATTTTGGTGTATAAGCCGCACCGGTGTATAAGCTCCACCCACTAAATTTAGAGGAAAAAACAAATTTGTTTATATATAAGCTGCACCGGGGTATAAGCCGCACGTGTCCACTTCATAAAATGACATATTGTAGCACGCACAAGTCCGTGAGGACCAGGCTATGCTTTAGTGACAGGAGCAAATCATAGCTATGGAAAAACTCACAAGCTTGTCAACCCATTGAAAATTGCAGGAGGTCATTACTCAATATAACAACTAATGGCACATTTCTTCAAAAGTGGCAAAAATGTGTCTAAGTAAACATAAGTAATTACAGCTACTTGTCACTTGGGAGCAATGAAAATGGTGTGTTAGCTTGGAAAAGTAATCCATCCGTCCGTCCGTCTGTCCATCCGTCCGTCTTCTATACCTTTTATCCTCATTAGCGTCACGGGAGTATGCCGGAGCCTATCCCAGCTGACTTAGGGCGAGAGGTGGGGTACATCCTGGACTTGTCACCAGCCAATCGCAGGGCACATATAGACAAACAACCATTCACACTCACATTCATACCTATGGACAATTTAGAGTTGCCAATTAACCTAACATGCATGTTTTTGGAATGGGGGAGGAAACCGGAGTACCCAGAGAAAACATTGTCATTGTCATTGAAAATTGCAGGAGGTCATTACTCAATATAACAGTCTGACTCACAGTTTCATCTTACAAACAACATTAAACTCATTGTACAGCAACTTACACTCAAAAGGCACATAGGAAATATACGTTACATGTACCAATACAAGTTTTAAATAACAAAGATCAGCTATTTTAACATCTACCCATAATGCATTTGCCAGAAGAGCAGTTAATTGGAGGATAACCAAAATAGATGGATGGCACTGCAATGTTGCTGTCCACTAGAGGGAGCCAGAGGAGCGAGGCACACAGAGGGAGGCTGACGTCATTGTAGCGCCCCAATGAATGTGTTGCTCAGATGCAATGCTTTAAAATGTAGGCTTTTTTCATTTTATACTTGGTATTGGTACATGTTTGTCTATTTCTAAAGTATACTTTTGGAGTGTTAAGTGGCTGTGTGATTAGTTTAGTGTTGTTCTCAGTAAGATGACACCGTGAGTCAGACTGTTGTTGTTGTACTGTCATATATAATGACCTCCTGCTCCACTTGCAGAGATGATGGATCTTCTTTTGAATTGGATACAGTTGGCAAACAACTTGTAATGTGCCTCCTACTGGACTGGAGGAAGAGTTGTACAGGACAGTATTACCACCTTGACATTTGCACAAATTTTGCCCCCACAATCAAGGGGTAGTTTTGATAAAAACTGTTTTCCTCGCCTTCTCCTCTTCTCTTGGGTAACTACGCTTAATTTTTTCTCTAAACAGTGCCAACAAATTCTTGCTCTTGTCTTCCTGAATCAATCTGCACATGCGCAGTATGTGGGAATAGTCCATTGCAGGAGAAGGGAGGGGGAAGCAGTCGAAACAGATAGATTACACATTTGATGTGGTTTTAAGCACATGCAAGTGTGAAGGTGGCTTAGCAACTGCAACTTAAGACTGTTGGGTAGCAAGCTTTGACTCATTTGCCACGTGAAAAATGTTTTGTCCTTTTTAGTACGTAGCCACGTTCACTGAAGCAATGACATTTTTAGCAAGAAATCTAGCAAGTTCAGCAATGAATGACAACAAAATCAGAAAAGCCACCAACATGTATGTAATATTTCCATTGCTGTCATATGACAGTCACCACAAGCCCCCACTTTATGTGTGAACTCCAGTTTTCTATTTGTCTAGTTTAAAAATATCAGTGTGATTGCAACAGTAAAATATGTGAGAGCAGCTGCTATCTCCCAGTCTCTGTCTGCATGCAGTGCTCTGCCATACATTTTATCTTCTCCTACGTAAATGTAATCCTTCTGCCCCTCTGTTTATTCTTTTTTTGAAGAGTTTACATGTTATGGAAATGTCTTTGGGATGTTTAGTAACAAGTAACAAATGATCAAAAAGAAAAAGACTGACAAATGTTTCTGTTCACAACTGCCAACATGGAAATATATATGCGAAGTCCATTAGTTTAGCAACCCCAGATTTACAGTAATTGCCAATGCATTTCTTCAGAGAGGTTTATGCGGCGCTTGCATCAAACATGTTGTATGTTCTGTGATGTTACTGCTTTAAAGGCATCCAAAACACCTGTGAAACATCGCTGCACCCACTGTGTGCAGAGAGAATTTGTCTGTAATACTCAATAAGAAGGTGAGCAATTACTGAATATCATTACACAGAGATGGGACAAAGTGGCTTGAAGTTGACTCCGACAGGGACATTTGCCATTTATTGTGTCTTGAAGTGAAACGTGACTTTGACTTTTTATACAGTTTCTGTGTATGTGATAAAGAGAGTGTGGGCCTGCGTGTGTACCCTGTGTGTGATTATCTGTGAGCATGGTCAGACC
The DNA here is from genome assembly GCF_027744805.1 of Dunckerocampus dactyliophorus. Classification (NCBI taxonomy): domain Eukaryota; kingdom Metazoa; phylum Chordata; class Actinopteri; order Syngnathiformes; family Syngnathidae; genus Dunckerocampus; species Dunckerocampus dactyliophorus. The sequence goes on along the minus strand of NC_072819.1, from coordinate 35,696,963 downwards.
CTCAGGGTCGATACAGTATGTATGAGGGCCAGTTCACACAGTAGAAACATGACCACAATTCCCAAAGATGCACACACACACACACTACAAGACAGACAAATTAACAAAACCGTGCATATACAATATAAATCACACTGGTATAGACACTAAATTAATTGGTTGTGTTTATTGCTCTTGGCTATGAAAAAAGAGACTCAGCACCCTGTGTTCAAAATAGAAATTAATTTCCATAAATACATATGCTTTGCTTTTTTATGGGGAGTGGGTGCATGTAATACACAGTGTCCATGAAAGGTGGTGGCACCTGTGTACTTTATAAGTGAAGAACTGTGTCTGTGAGAAGACACAATGGCTAAAAAGCTTGACGTAATGTCTTGAGGACATCTGGCTGGGTGTCAATCATCTATATTGCTCACCAGCCTGTCCCCGAATAATCTGCAATAGACTCCAGTAAAAATGTGTAGTCTCTCTGGTCAATTTGTAACAGTCAGTTTTCAAAGTCAAGAATGTTTGTGAGGTTTTAAAAGGCAGCGACTGTTAAAACAGTTGTTCCCAGCAAAGTGCTGGAATTAATGTACGGTTTCTACAATGCTGCACTTTGTCGACCATTTTGCATCATACAACATTCACAACAAGAGTATACAGAGAGATTAAAATGTAAATTAAGATGTAAATTCACATCAGGGTCATGTCAGGGTCATGCTTCAATGCCATATAGTGGTAGATACTAGGGATGCTTCAATCGATCGGCTACCAATCAGTATCAGCCGATTTCTGTGAAAAATCAAGTGATCGGCATATGCTGATAAATGCTTTACAAAGCCGATCACCTGTGGCTCGTACTATAGTCCTCAGTAGCATCCTCCCACTTTGCTTCACACTGCGCAGGCATGCCAAAACAAAAACAATCACGTCTGCGGTGTGGAACTTACCTGCCAACACATGCCATGAAACCTATCTCACGGGGCTAGCACGTTCAAAAGCTTTGATTTAATACGCCATTTGAAGAACAAACACTTGAAGTAGTATGGTGAGTTTTCAAGGGTTTCCGAGGCTCGCAGTGTGATCATCAGTCATCATCAGTGTGTGACAGTCAGAATGCTAAGCAAATAACCCGGAAAATATTTGATTTCAATGGATGAGATGACCAGCCTAGATCAGCGGTGGAAAGCACCGGGTTCGCCGACTGCTCTCTCACTTGGAGCCCACTTCCGTTCTGCCTGGATGTCCTGCTAGGGCTCAAAGTCGTCTCATCATCTGTAAGTTTCCACAGTGATATATATTTTCTTGAAAAGGTACGTCAAATATGTTCGTTTTGTCTAAATAAAGGTGATTTTATGGTTCCTTTTTTCATACAGCCAATAGCAGGGGTGCAGCCAATTCTGGGCCCCATGAAAAACAAATCACCCTGCGGGGGTTATTTATTAATGAATTATTTATTTTATTAGTAATTACCTATTTTTGGGGCTCCTTGACAGTCAGGGGACCTTGCAATCGTACTGACTTTTCCCCTTTATATGACACCTCTGGCCAATACCACCCATCATAAATAAATAGAAACAGTTATAATTAATTCATGTGATCGGTATCGGACGATTTCACTCAAGGATGATTGATCGTAATCGGCAGCATAAAACCCTGATAGGAGCATCCCTAGTAGATACTGTACCATAATACTGTATATGAGCAAAAGCAGGAGCAGGAAAGGAAGTCAAAATTATCCTGTCGTGGGTAAAAGAACAAAACAACTATATTGTTCCACTACAGTCCTGTATTGTGCTTTTCATGTGCCTTGTATTATACAAACACACACAAAATCCTGATAGTCTCCATCCATCCATCCAAGGGTGGCACAGTAATTTTAGGATATAAACTCAAACTATACCGTGTGCCTGTGAAGTCATCTATTTCTTGTACTTATGTAGATTCAAAAGATCAATATTGAAGTCTCCACATGTAAAAATTGTTTTTTGACCTATGACTGTAAAGGTTGTCTTAATCCAGTCCTCAAACATTCCAATCTTTGACTTTGGACTTCTATACACACAGCTGATTAACATATTTTTACGTTTTCTTTTCAGATTTCAATTCTAAATTCATTCATTCATTCAATTCAACATTCATTCTAAAATGTTGTCAATAACAAATGACATATTCTTTACCATTTTGTAGTTCAGATGTTTGTCCACGTACAGTGCCACACCTCCTCCACTTGAATTGCGCCGATTTGTACATATCATTTCATATCCTTCCAGGTACAAGTAAGCCTAGAGGAAGACCAAAGAGGAGGTTTATGGATGTAGTGAAAGAGGACATGAAGGTAGTTGGTGTGAGAGAAGAGGATGCAGAAGACAGGGTTAGATGGAGGAAATTGATTTGCTGTGGCGACCCCTGAAGGGAAAAGCCAAAAGGAAAAGAAGAGATTTCAAGTCCATACCTTTGTTTGCATTAATCCAAGTTTCTGAGATTGCAATTTCTTTGAAGGCTTCCTTGAATAGGTTCAAATATTGTTTATAAGTTATTGAAGTTTTCATACATGCTTCTGCTATTTATGTGGATAATGGACAACTTATTGCCGTGATTGAAATTGTTGTTATATTGCTCCTCCGTACAATAACAGTCATTTGTAATATGAGAAAAAAAAATGAGTCAATGTCCTTTTCCATATCCAATTGTTTGTGATCTGTGGCACGAAAAGTGTCCAATTGTAGATCTTCTTGAGGCATATTAAAGCTGTTTTCCTCCATGTTGGGAGACCTCAGTATTTTTCTAGATCCTTGATGTCTTTGACAACAAGAATTTTGGCCTCTGGTCCTCCAATTACTTTGATGAAGATTTTGCAGTTTGCACTCCATGTTCCTTGGATGCTTCCTTGCTTCCTCAGATCACGTGCTTTCTTACATTACAGCATTGAGCTTTGTCAGGTGGTCATTCGTGTAGAAGTTTGTTTCATTGAGCTTCTTTCCTTGTTTCAGCAGTGCAATCTTGAATTTCCTGTTAGTGAACTTGACAATGATGATGGGTGTAGTGCTGTTCCTGCCATACAGTGGGATACAGGTGTCAGTAGTTTGGATGTCTACGTCCACCACCTTAGATTGCAAAAAGGTGACAACTTGATGCTCCGTTGAAGCGACATCCATTTCATCTGCTTTGTCGGTATTCGCCACTGCCCTGGCATAGGACCGAGCTTTGATCTGAAGCCCCGTCACTACCACATCCTTCATTCGCGTGTTCTGATCCATGGCATCTATGCTGGTTTCAATTGCTCAATGATTTTTTCTTTTTCTTCACACTCTTTTTTTGAGAGTGGCTCTCAGTGCTGCATTACTTTCCTGTAATTCTTTGTTCTCCACTCTCAGACCTTGAACTTCATCTGTCAAGTCCGGGACCTTCTTCATTAAGGAGCCCATATTTTTTTGCAGGGAACCTATTTCTTGTTGCATAGAGCCGGTGTTCTCCTCAATATTCGATACCTTCTCCACAATTTGCTGCAGCTGCTTTCCAAAATCCCCCATCATTTGCGCTATGGTAGCCTCTTGCTTTTGCGCTAAGCTTTTTTCTTGCTTTTTCCTGACCTCCTTAAACTTCTGCATAGCTTTCCCTGTTCCATCCGTATGTTTACTCAATTGACTCTTCCAATTGAGTATATCCTCGTCGCCAGGTCTCAGCGGAGGGTTAGGTACACAACTTGCACCTCCGGATATCGGCGGCTGAGGGGTCAGTGCTGAACCGACACCTTCCATACTTATCACTGAATCCGGAGTGCTTTGACCAAAACTGCTGCAGCCGCCGCTTGATCCGCTTCTTCTCCCTTTTATCTTTGGCATTATTGCTGTTGCTTAGCAACACCGTCAGTTAGCCGTTAACTTGTGTTATAATGCCTTCGGTGTTTAATATTCGTTATAACAGCGGGTGTGTGTCTCACCAGTCCTTGTTAGCCCGAGAAATCTCCACAAGAAGACTCCAAGATGTTTTAAAAGTCCGGCTTCGTTAGCAGCCGTCAAGCCGCGGGTAGCTTGATAGCTTACCTTTAACGGCTGTCGGCTCCAACTAAACGTTTGTTTAGTCCACTCGCTGGTCCGAATTGAGGCGGAAGTCTCAGCACTCACTTGCAGAGTTGTAATCACAAACTGTGGTCACAAAAAGTCACAAAAAATTCAAACTCCCGTAATAACAGACAGAGCTTTTCCGAGAATGTCCTTTCCATACAACAGGAAGTGACGTTTGTTAACCTATCATTCATGTTTTTGGAATGTGGGAGGAAGCCAGAGTACCTGGGGAAAACACACGCACGCATGGGGAGAACATGCAAACTCCACACAGAGAAGCCCAAGAGGAGATTGGCATCCAGATCTTTCAGATCTCCTGACTGTGTGGCCAGCATGCTTACCAGACTACTTGGGTGCATGGTGGCCGAGTAGTCTCCTGAGTTCACCACTGCAAACTTATATAGTATGTAGGATATTATGTAAATACACACTGTTTCACATATCCAGTTATGTTCATACAGCAGACTCCCCAAGCATGTATTATGAAAAGGAACCCTCATATCTCATTAGCTTTTAGATGATTTTTGAAGGAATTTTCATGGAAATGTGTTCCTAGCAGGGGTTGCTTCTCTTTCCATCTTTATTTCTCTCTTACGTAACTTTGTTCATCGACATGGTTACATCATACACCAGTCCAATGCCCCTCCCATGGTTGACAAATATCCTCAGATACATTACACCCATCTCCACACCATTACTTCTTCTAAAAACCTATACCCTTTTACAACTGTGTCTGGACAAAAATCATTCTGCTCCAAAATACATGATACCTAGTACTTTCAAGTGAGGTTAAGTCATGGACATGGACGACATGGAACATTGGGGAAGGAAGAAGTTAATGAGGAGATGAAGAGAAGATCAACTGGGGCCAGTCAGAACAGGGCACCTTAGGTGGCTTTTTAGGTGGCAGTTTATTGTCCTTGCAATGCAACCACTGATCAGGAAAATCATTTTAAAGCTGGGAGAAGTTAGTTCGGGTACAAACCTGAGAAATGGCTCAAATCTCCAAAAAATGGCACCAAACTGATTAGGCAACCTGTGCAGTTTTTTGCCAGGATACATGGGCTGGCAACATTTGGTGAGTTTTCAAGGCATTTTAAAGCCTTCAAAAAGGTCATTATAATGACCAGGATAATCATGATTATAGTAGTAGTAAATAAAATGAAATATCAATAAGAAGGAGGAGCCGCACAGTGACCTAGTGGTTAGTTTGCATGTTCTTTCTCTCCGTGTGTGGGTTTTCTCTGAGTACTCCTACTTCTTCCCACATTAAAAAAACATGCATGTTAAGAGACTCTGGAGATGTTGGAGACTCTAAATTGTCCATAGGTGTGAATGTGAGTGTGTGTGGTTGTTATATGTGTCTATATGAGCCATGTGTTTGAGGTGAGGTACACCCTGGACTGGTCGTCAGACAATGTCAGCCGGGATAGGCTCAAGCTCACTCGTGACCCTACTGAGGACAAGTTGTAGAAAATAAATATACAGTATGATAATGGTAATAATAAGAAAAATTGAAGCTATTCCAAAGGTTCTTCACACCTCTTTGTTAGGGCCACTAATAACCTGGAATAAACCAAAATGCACCGGTTAAATTGCTGACATTATTTATGCACTGATCTTACACCTCATTTTTCTCAAGTAGCAAGCATGGAATAGTCTTATGTCAAATATATATAGTCAAATGTCATGTGCTGTATGACATCCCCATCAGCAGTGTAGTGCATCGACAGTGACTTACCCCCCCACTTGGTCTTGTGAGCCAAGTTCTGGTCGGATTTCGGTGATAAGGAACGTAGTTCCAGTTAGTTGCTGGGACAATATGTGTTCAAAAGAGTAATACATTTGTATTACAAAAATGTCTCCTGGAAATGATCGCATCTGCATCCGTAGAACACATGCGTAAACAAGATGGCTGTGACGTTCGCGCAGCGGATGCAAATGCGAGCGCCACAGCCATCTTCGTCACATACACAACAATGGACAGGCGGCAGCACCCAGTGATATGATGAAAGAGAAAAGTAAGAAAAGTTTTTGAGGAGGCATTTTTGTGATGGAAATGTATGACTCTTTTGAACGCATATTGTTTTGAGAAGCCAAACTCTTTACTTACAGTATGTGGCCCCATCAACTAATCGGAATTCATGACATGGTTTTCACTGCAAGATCCATAAATGAGTGTCCATAGTTCAGCTGGGGGATCTTCTCGGCCCGGGTTCTTTGTCTTTGCTTTGCTTTGTTGGAACTTTGTTTGAACTTGGGCTTGGGAATTCCCTTGGACTTCTGCAACCCATTTGCTCGTTGAACAACATTCGCTTCTTTGTAACCACTATTCCTGTTTTCTGTATTCATTCTCTTTTTGGTGGTGCTCCTGTTTCCACCTTCCATGGTGACTTTTCTTTGACCTAGCTGTGCCTTTTAGACATTCTTCATTTTTTATTTTGCTACTTCGAATTTTTGTGTGTTGTGCCTATTGCAGCCTCCTTTTACCTTTCGGTCACTGAGAGGTGTAGGTATGGTCCTTGTGTTTGTGACGCGCTTGACTGACTGACGCTGAACTCCAGAATACGTTTTGTGTGGTTGATTTATTGCTGAGACCAGGGTGGCAAACTGAGGATATGAATATGTAAGTATGATGGCAGAATATGACATATAATAGTGTGTAAGAAGCAGTAAACTGCCTCCTCCACACTGACAAGAGTGCACCTGTTAATACTTCTGCACACACTCACCAATGAGCATGTGACCGCGGCCTCCACACCTGGACCAAAACCTGTCTCTTACAGTGCCACACCATGTGTTCTTTTGTTTAATAAAATTATTTTAATGGCTACTCAAGTGTGGTATTTTCAAGAAGCAGTCTTGTATTTCTTTTTCCGCTCATCTTATTTTTTAGCTAGCACACCAGTGGTAACACGGCATCTGTATTTCTCCTTTATCGACCAGACTCCCCTTTGTACTTCATCTCTTATTTCTCCTGCGCCTCCGTATTCCTTGTACAAAGTGCCCCTTGTGTCCAGACTGAGACATCACAACAAGCCACCATGTCTTCGCACCCCAGGGTAACGCCACACACAGGCCGAGCCTAACCCTTTGTCACAGTTACTCTCTTTCTCTTTCAAGAGGCACTTTTTAAAAAAAAATCACATAACGTAGCATTTTAATGGTGCCCTTGCATTTAATTAAAATAATATCATCTTTGTCATTGCCAAGGTGATCTTGAACATCTATAATACCGGAGGACACGTTAATACGTGATAGTGGTAGCTTTTGTCATTTCTCTGAATGATGCTCCATAACTTAATGCAGTGTATTGTTCTATTTCAAGATTTACAAGCAGAAGCACCACCAGGAACTCTGGGCCCCATGAAAAAAAATCACTTTGTGCCCCCCCACCTGGCAGGTCTCTGGGACCTTAAGTGACCCAACAAGAGCTTTACATAACTCCAACACTGAAAGTGTGCAAATGTCTTGCCTCTTATTGTTTAATACTAGCAGTGCGATATTTACTACTAGTGCGTTATCCGTGCAACAGTCTGCATATACGAACAGTAGTATGCAATTCACTATTTGATGCAAGAGAACATAACAAATGTGCTAAAGGCCATCTTTTACAGTCTCACTGTAATTTTAGTTGTAAAATTCCAAATGTCACGTCTGGCGCGTGGAAGGCTGGTGTTGGATCCCCACATGCAGAGGCGAGACAACTCCAGGTAGGAAAAAGTTTTATTCTGGCAAGATGAAACAAGAAAATAATAGGAACAAAAAACTATGGCGCAAACTAGAGTCCGAACGCACCGCGACAAAAGAGGGAACGAACAATGTCCAAAAAATGAAACAAAAACTACCTGAGATAAAGGCGGGCTGCTGGATGAGCAGGCAGGAAGGCAAACGGTAACAATAGAGGGAAAACGCACTAACAAACGTAAGGGAAAAATGTCTAGACAAAGTGACAGGAGAGTCCAAACTGAAGAATAGTCCCACGCCTTCCTGAAGCAGCTGTAGGGAATAAATCGAGGAGCAGATGGAATTCAGCTGTGCTCATCCGGCAGCTCCGCCCACCTCAGGAGGACCAGCATCTGAGGGAAACAAAAACAAAGAAGCAGTAACAAGACATACAAAAAGGTCCACTACAAATACCACAACATGAGACAAGGCTAAGATGTCACAGCAGAGCGTGTCAGACTTAAAAAAAAACAACTTACTTATACAGTACATTAACTTTTAAATTAACCAAAATCAAAATTAAGTTGAAATGGAATCATTATGTGGAAAAATAATTAGTAAATTAATTCCTGTCATCACAAAAATATGTTTTCTTTTTTTGTAATTTCCAGAGTCCCTGCTTTAAAAGGAGCGACATGTAGGCCAACACAACATGCTAACACTGTGCTAGCTTATTTCATTGTGGACATTAAGCTAACAGACTGACTGGCTACAAAACTATCGGGTCACATATTGACACCCTATTCATTTGCCTTTTTTTCTCTCCCTTTTCTCTCTTTCCGTTTTCTCACGCCCAGACATGATTTTAGTAGGCACTGGCAGCATCATTTCACTCTGCTCTGCAACTGCTGACTGACAGCTGCAGCTATGGAGCACAGTGAAGGTAGTAGTGGACCAAACCATTTCATGTAGCTATAGCGGGGGTGGTCAGTCAATATGGAAGTACTTATGGTCAGTGAGGATGATGAATATTTATATAATACTGTTACTACCAAATACAAGAGATTGTTTTCGTGTTCTAATATAAATTGTCTAATTGTCTTATATATATTAAAAATAAATCACAACCAGATTGTAAAATTATTTACCTATTTACTGGGGCCCCTGTCAGTCACAGGCCCTTGGAATTGTCCTAACTTTTCCCCCCTTCAAGGCGCCCCTTCTCATCAGCGTAAAAGGTGTGCTCCTCCAAAGACAGACCTTAATATCCAGTCTTCAGCAAACTGTGGCAAATCAGCACAGTGCTAATATTGTTGCTCCTTCCTTGTCTTCTTTTTATGCACCGTTGTTCCGTATGTGAACTGAATCATCACAAGTGAAGTGAACCTATGAATGACTTGAGCAGCGGCCTCCTCCTCCACAGATTTAACTGTCAGCAGGCAACACACAGAGCATGACCATCACTCCTGAAAGTTTCCTACAAAAAATTAAAAAAAACATAAGCTTTGCTTTTTACACAAAACCCAGCAAAGTGTGTATTTTTTGCACCATGACACCTTTTGCCATCCCAAAATTAGCAAATTGGATGCGTGCGGACGTCATTGTTAGCACATTGTGTGACATATGCTGGCCGCACAAAACCCTGAGAGAATAACCTCCACTACTATGCAGAATGCATCAAAAACAACACTCAAATCTATATTTTCACTTTTACTTCAGTATTCTTTTGTGCAACAAAGTCTGACTGGAATCACATGATGTAAGTCAAAGAGTTTGAGAATACAGTAGAGTCGAGTAATGCTGTCGGAAAAAGGCGAGAGAGAAGATTCAAATAGAGAATGACACATATATGTTGAGTCACGTTTCTAACTGTCAATTCATTGAAGCTGAAGGGCCTCATGCAGAGCCAAACCACATATCTGAGCGTCTCCCTGAGGCACAGCATCATCTCAGTGACCGAGCACATGACACCCATGCAAGGAGTAAAGTAGGGTGGCAGCCGACACTGCCTGCCATGCTGCTTGAAAAGTGTGCTCAGGCCACACATGCACATGTGAGACTGAGTTCCACCGCTCTCATCAACCCGACATGAAACGGAGCAAAGGCGCTCTGACACTGCAAGATCCGCTGCCCATCAACAAAAACTGCACTCACTTTCTGCTGATTGAAAGGTGTGATACAAAAGTAGCACCACATGTGAGTTCTATACCTAGTGGGTGTCATATATAGGAAAGGAAGTATAGTATGGCTTTGATGGATTTGCGTGCGTGTCCAAGCAGAAATAAATATTGTGTAAAAGACTGTTTAAGTGGCACTGAAGCTGCACCGGAGGTGGCTAGCTCAGTTACCACCGACGAGTCCACCATAGCTTCCATAAATCATCAATCGCTCACTAAAATCCCCAAATTTAGTATCTCATAAAATTCAAAAAACGTTCAAAAAGTTCAATATCGCACATTTAAACTCTATTTAAAAAAATGAACTTTCTGAGCCTTTAATTGAACTTTGAAATCAATACAATACAATGCACAATATTCTAATTTATTGAGGTGCACCTAAATAAAAAGTTCATTTTAAAACTCCCAAGTGCCATCCACTGGATTGCAGACACCAGATGTTGGCATCTGTGCTGTGCAGTCGCAGCAAGGATGTTAATGTGTCTATGTAACAGCCATTTTCTTATCTAATTTAATTCTGACAGTTAGGGAAGAGGAGGGTGAAACAATGAAAATCCAAACACAGGTTTTGAATACCACAACAGACTGCTGTCTGGCACAAGAACAGCACCAGTGATTTGGCCACTGCATCTTGGCTGAAGGAATGACAGAATTTTTTAGGGGCCAGAAAGCAAATGGAGGGACTGACAGCCATGCAAAAGAGGACACAGGTGGCTCCTTTATTTGCAGTTAGAGGAAGGAACAGTGAACCAGAGATGGGGTTTTATCAAAGACAGGTGAGAAAAGAAGTTCTTTGCTGACCATGTATTCATGCTGCTTGAAATAATCTCCTTACACCTACCCTTTAACATGCTGATGACACATGAACCCACATACGAAAACATCATTTTTGCAAACACAAGGAGTGCAACATGTATTCTGCAGTCTGTAGATAGTGAAGGTTTGTGATGGCTAGTGGAGCCTTTGTTGACAACATCTTTGAGCCTCCCAGGAGTGGGTCACAAAGATGCCAAGTGGACATTGATTTCCGCACAAAAAGAGACCAGCCAGGAAGTTTCTTTTATGTATATTGCTGACCTTGTTCAGCCTCCGTCAAGGTTGTATTTTCATCTCTGTGGCTTTGTCCTTTACAGTATTTGTTTGCATTTATATACAGTGGTGTGAAAAAGTGCTTGGCCCCTTCCTGATTTCATTTTTTTTTTGCATGTTTGCTAACTGCTGGAGTTCAAAGCGCTGGCCTAGCAACAATGCCAAACACAAAGCGAAATGATACCGCCCCTGGAAATCTGGATTCAAAATCAGAAACAGAGTCAGTCTGGCTGTCGGATGACACCTCAAATGAAAAATTAGTTCCAGAATACAAGAGCAAAAATGTCATGTTATTACATGCCTTGAAGCACGAGATGAGATCCAAAAGTAAACTGCAGCACAAACAAGGCATGATTTTAGTTGTCAGCTATCACATATTAAATATGTACAATCGCAGAATGACACCCTCTTTGGAATGCCCAGATTGGCCAGTCACACAGAGCGACCGCCACTCCCGACAGACTCTGCGGGTTGAATTTTCTTTATTTTCAGTTGGCAGTACACAAACAGTGGTGACAGTAACCTGCATTGACTGGCCACAACATTAGGTACACCTGCACAGTAGTAAGAACTGCATCAAACATTCTGCCTGTATGGCTACCATACTACATTATATACTGTACATAAGCGTGGTAAAATATTACACCCCTATCAATACATTACAGTATGCACATTGCAATCTTAAACTTGTTTCATAACGTACGCTTTCACAAGAAAGCTATATACGGCTTGTGCATCAGTCACACTGCTGGGTTTTTTTTTTGTCTGCTTGTTTATAATTTTGCCGGTGATATAAAGTCAGTTGTAAAACTTTGCTCCTTGTTCTGAACGCGGTGCTTGAGAGAAAACTACAGTGAACAAGGCTGACAGATTATTTCCCTGTTTGCCATCACTGGATGTTTGCATGAATCACCAACTTCACACAGATCATAAAAAAAAATAATTAAATAACAAAGTCTTACGATCACTTACACACGTACACAGTACACATATAGCTGAATAATAAACAATAAATGTAGTAACTTTTGATCAATCCATGTCAATTTCAAACTGAAAATAATGTACACATTTAAGCCCCATCCATTTCCGGTTAAACCACACCCACTTTTGGTTTATGCCCTGCCCACTCCGAGTACAGATACGGGTAGGATACAGATAATTTAGATGGGTGGACGGATACAGATTTTGGTGTACTCGCTCATCCCTACTATCCAGAGTGGCTAGCTTTTTGGCCACGTGCTGGCATGTTCGTAGGCTTTCATAACACCATTGTGGTAATGCTGGCATTTCATGTGGCTGATAGGGTAAAGATTCTCACACGGCTGATGCCACGATTTTTTACAAGTAAGCTCAGCGGAGGTGTGCAGCATGTCACACAAAAAGAGCGCTTGATTTGCTCACCTTAGCCCAGTAACACACACGGTTATGGGAGCTATTTTTAATGTTATCGGATTTATCGGTATGATGTCATAATTGCTTATATCGGCAATTATCGATCATTATCGTGCACCCCTGAAAGTTTACAAACTGTGTTATGTTTTGCAGCTCCAGACTTTTTCTTGAGTTGAAGAGGTGGCAAAATGGTTCTTTTGATAGTAAAGGTTGCTGACCCCTGTGCTTGGCATTCCTGCCTACCACACCTCCACCATTGCCTTAGATAACAGGGGTACCCCACCACCCCCACAATAACTTTGAGCCGTTTTCAACTCTGTCTTGTCAAATGCACCTCTTACCTAACGAAACAAGGCATGGCCCCTTTCTATGGCTGTAGCGAATCTGTCTAGGGAGAGGCGGTGACTTGCCAATCACAGAGCGTGAATACATACATAGTTATCCAATAGTTACTGATAATGACAAGTTGTACTTGTTTCATGCTCGTACTCAGCAAAAATGCATTAGAGCTTTAGATATGAGCTGAGCTGAAGAAAACCTAAAAGAAAACCCGTCCAGTGTGGAGGCAGTAAGGCCGTTTTCAACTGTCTTGTCAAATGCATCACGTACTCCTCTCTCTTTCTGTAAGGAGTCTGTCTAGGGAGGGGTGGTCGCTCTGTGTGACTGGCCAATCACAGAGCATGAAGAGTGAATACCTAAGTAGTTACCCAATGATCGTGATTACTGATAATGACAAGCTGTACTCGTTTAAAGATCCATTATCCTTAACGGATACTCGTCTGAAACGAGTATTCGGCTCATCCCTGCTATCCATTCAACCGCCTACACATACATCTACGCATCTTCAACTTCTGCTGTTTAACTGTTATCAGGCCAGGGTTGCAGCAGTGGAAAGCGTCCCTCTCTAGAGCCGCACACTGCTATACTCCAGTGGACCCCCAGGCGTTCCTGGGCGAGATGAGCTATATAACCCCCCAATGCATACATTGGACATGTGGGCCAAGTAATCTACATCATTCTACTTTCAATCATGCACCGCTGACAGTTTCAGTTATGGGATACAGCTCATCCCTCATATGTCCTCTCACATTTGTTCCAGCCTTCCATTCTTTTATTGTAATGGTCCACCTTTTCATTGTCCTTGGCAGTGTTGCCCTCATTTTCTGCGTTTGTACTGTCTATATAGAAGGCTGTAAATTTGTACGACAGAGAGGCTTGTCATGGAAGACCACTTCAGTCACCGGCCCAAATGTCATTCATTCTCTATTTTAGTTTTTTTCTAAGGAAGATGGTGATGAGTTCCTGTCTATAGTTTCCCTACAATGATGCTCTCATTTCTGGTCTTGAATTCGTCTGCGCAGGCTGACTGTAAATCTGTCTTAGGACTTAACTGCTGTCTGCACTGGGAAAGAACTGAGTAGAAGAAGAAATAGGCTACAATGTAGGAGTCGAGACAATGTTACTCGAAGCACTGAAAGAAGTTTCTGGGCTGAAAGAAAATTTCACCTGTCATGCATGATGCAAAGTTAAATTCAAATATTTTAGGTTGAGTGCAAGCAACACAATGTTGCTTTTATTCGACCTATAAGCATAGAAGCAGTCTCTGCAGTTAGGTCTGTTTAGACTCCTCATTATGGACAATTTCAGCACAACTAAAGGTTTTGTGTATAAAAACGTGCAAATTTGATAGCCCGCAACTCTGATCTGCAACAAGGATTGCGTCCGTCAAATGATTGAAATGAATGAAACTCCATTTTGCGTGTTTCCTGTCATGAATATGCAGAACTTATACAGATTATCAGAATGTGCAAAAAAAATGGGAGGACGACATGCAAATGTAATCATTTAGTCACCGCAATGTGATTTATCAAACCTGAATCAAACTGCTTGCGGTCGTATTTTTGCGTCTGTATTTAACACATTTGAAAGGCAGGTGCAAACTGGCAAAGCATTGCACACCAATGGCCACAGTCATTGTGGTGAGAAGGAGGCGTTGGTGCAATGACAGACGACGGAGAGAGATACTGTAATCCTTTGTGTGCGTATCAAGATATGTGCCATATCTCTCATGGAAAAATTCCTTGCAACACTGTATTTCCTTGCATCGGGATCATTCCAATGAACCATCGCAGTTAGTGTGGCTGTAACAGCGAGCCGTGCACCCCTGTCCAGTCGTGTACTGTATCTCCTAGCGCGATAGTGTGGCTTTCACCTGGCTATGCAGCTATCTACATAATGTGTGAGTACATAATGCTATATAAGAACATTTTCAACATGTTCACATGAATATCATAACCTAAAAAATAGTAAATGTCATTGTTTAATATTTACACCAATTGTTTGTAATATCTCTGCTGGAGTTCACCAGTGTGTTTATTTGAAAACCTCATTTTTTCTGAAGGCCACTCAGCAAAGTAGTCATTTAAATGCGGCTGTCCGTAACATATTTGCACCTAAGTTACAAACTGCACACGCAATCATGGTAGCAATCACTCCCTCCACGTGCAATTTTGTAGTTTGCTCACTCAATTTAGCTCTCATTATTTGGGCTCTTGGAAGATCAGGCCCGATGTGTCTAACTTGTCTGTTTACCCATCCTCTGATGCTTCACTGAACTCTTCCTTCAGGGCTTAGTAAAGCATCACCACATTCAATTTATCTCCTCTGCAGCCACAACAAAGACAACAGTGTAACCCACGTGTGTCAAACTCAAGGCCCGGGGGCAGGCCATATAATTTTATGTGGCCCGTAAAAGCCTGGGAATAACGTGCATCAATAATGCACTTATACTAATAATGCACCTTTTTTCTTCTAAATGTGTTTGTGCTTTCACTTTGACAGGAAAATTGGACTGTATGCACTTCTTCTCAACTTTAATATTATCTGACCAAGATATTCCAAGCATTTTTGGTTATCAAAATAAATACTTGAATGTGTGCTTGTCACCTTGACATTCTCACGTCACTTCCCATTTCAAAGCAAAGCATCCATCAATTTGTTAGTAAAAAATATTATATTTTTTATTTTTTATTTTTTATTTTTATTCATGTACCCCCTATTATAATTGACATACCCACTTTGGGAACCTAGGCTGTAGTGCAGTCAGGCTACAGCTTATTGTTGCAGGCCGAGTCTGGGTCTCTAAGAGGAATTGCATTGTGGGAAGTTGAGTGTTGTAGTTCTGTGCTTCAGCATGCGGTGGCCATCTCTCTTCTCTCTTCACCCTCCACCGCTGAAGTGCAGCCACGTTCTCAGCGCTCTGGATATTTTTGGGGCCAATAAATTTTATGGCACAAGACAACGACATCGTATGACTATTCAGTCTGTACTACGGTTAGGAGATCACTGGATAGGCAGGCTTTTACACACACTTTATCACACCGTTCTTAGTTTGGCCACTTAAACGATGTGGAAGCATGACACCGCGGGTCTTTCAACATCCATCCATTCATTTTCTATGCCACTTATCCCCACTATGCAATTTTTATTCAGGTTCACGCTAATACATCGCTAATGCTTACTAATAACGCTAATAGATTTCCTCGCTAGCATTTACTACCATGTCAGAGTGCTATGAAGCAACCAGTGTAATCTGTATGCTTGTTCGAAATAAATTAAACCATAACCACAACCATAACCATAACCATATGTGCCCTCTTTCACTTCTGACAGAAGCCCCAAATAGCTGTCCTCGGCTATGCCTGCGCGTAACTAGGAGCACGTAGCACATTTACAAAAATTTTAGCTCGCAGTTCATAGCAAAATAGCAGAGGAGAGACGGCTCGCATCTGAAAAAACACTCGTTAGTTGAGACACGTATGCCAACGTAGCACTGTATGAATAACAATAAAAAATACCTGCAGTGCACCAGTATTTGAGCACCTCTCTATTTCAGCAGATCCAAATAACTTTGGTCTTGTCGAGAGAGCTATCTGCCAGGGCTTTGAAGTGAAATTTACCATTCAATATACCCTTTTCTTTCTCCATTTCGCTTCACTATTTGTTCCCGCTTGTAGATGCCACACCACTGCATTTCCTCAAACTACGATATGGGTTGATGGTCAAACAGGACGTGCGAACGTTAATCGCGTGTCAAAAAAACAGTTCCCTTAACGGAACCTTCTGTTAACGTGTTAATAACGCGTTAACTTTGACAGCCCTAGTCTCACCTGTTCTGGATTGCAATGCCTTCTAGGTGCACAGTCCACATACAATTCTAATAAAAAATCTGTACAGAAAAGAATTTCCTCACCTCTGGTTGTCTTTGAAGATAATCTCCTGTGTGTATGATAATAGCCTGGTTTGCTTGACAAAACTAATTTGTCGCTGGATGGAATTTAATTTAACCTCCGCTCATGTCTGCTCATTGATGAGAGGATGCATGAGCTCCACAGAAGTCCTTCGTGGGTGACAGAGTGCTCAGCAAGCATACTGATTTTTGTGCCTTTCAATCAATTTCTGTGTGATTAAGAGATATACCAACTGAAACCAGGGCCGGTTCTAGGTATGCACGTATGGGAGGGCAGTCAGAAATGTGAAGGGGGGATTATGCTTGCACATCATGTGCCAGCACATTTTTTAATGAGTTTTTTGCTCACCATATGGGTTGTTAGCTGTGTATCCAGCCCTCAACCTAGAGAAGCAGATTGCACTTTGTCAGGCCTCAACCCTGAGACCTGTCCAACTTGTGTGTCCCACCTGAAGACTCAGCTCCTGCCGGTATAGCACTGAGGGTCACTGAGGGGCAAACCCCCTGATCACAATAAGGTGGCTGAGAAACGCTCCAACTGGGATAAAACAGCTATTTATTATTAACTATTCCCCCAGTCGATTGAACAAATATACAGTATTACATAGACGTTCTATTAACCTTTATTTTTAATTGTTGTTGTTAACTATTAGTTTTCTTACAGGTCACTTTCTCTGTTTCCTCAAAGGCAGCTGTATTGAAACCTGACACCACAGCACTGTGTCTTGGCTCCTTTGCATACCAGTGATTGGATGTTTACTGAGGGGGGGGGGGGGAGATCTGGGCTGTGAAAGACCACAAAAATGAGAGATGAAGGGAGCTGTCTTGTGCTTTTTTTGATTTGGAGGGGCAAGCCATTTATTTAGGGGGGCTAGTATAGAGCCAGCCCTGACTGAAACCATGCAGTCAGCGTATAATGATTTATTTTAAAGGACTTAGTAAGACTGTATACATTTTGCTACTTATTAACAGTGTAATGAAGAAAAAAATTACTTATTATGATGATTATTTTAGAGCAGTGGTTCCCAAACTTTTTACAGTCGTGTGCCCTTTCAGACATTTCAGACAGAAGCCATATACCCCCTACTCCTGCACACTTAAAAAACATAAACCTTTTTATCTTAATTAACCTGAAATATTGAACATAATTAATTGGTTACTTCATTTTATGGTAATTCTGGATCAAAAATGTGAATTTTTGATATTATTTTGCTAGTTTCACATGAGCACTTTTAATTCCAGTCCGATGTTGGCATCCTTCTGTATCAAAGGCTTATGAATGGCTTATGAATGCACAAAATAATCATCAAACTTATTTGTTCATATGATGCACACAGGGCAATGAAAAACTTAATGCTTTGTCTCCTTTCTGCTCCGTTCTTCGAGTTCGGGCGCACTCGTAACTGTGATAGTTTGGCGCTAATTGTTTTTGATTTTTATTCATGTACCCCAATTACATTTGGTGTACCCCACTTTGGGAACCTAGGTTTTAGAGCACATGTGTCAAACTCGTGCCCTGGAGGGCCGAGACACTGCAGGTTTTCTCTCCAACCAGTTTCTGCAGCAGGTGATTAAATTGATGAGCTCCTTCCCTAAAACTGAAGGTGTTGATCATTAAAATCACCTGCTTTAGTGACCGGCTGGAAAGAAAACCTGCATTGTCTCGGCTCTCCATGGCACGAGTTTGACACCCCTGTTTTAGAGCATGTGCACAGTAAGCCCTGTCCAACTGGGGTTATCTGTGTGGAAATGCATCAAAGAGGTGTTTTGTTTTTTTAATTTAAAAACAATGCCAGAGCTGAACACTTTATATTGCTTCATCTATCTTTGTTTCTGTTCTTTAATTTTTCTTTCAGATGGGAAATGCCTCCGAAACGTATCTGTTCATGTCCAGAATATCAAAAGACAATGACTTCCTCATGGGAACGCTATATACCATTTTTGGTGAGCTTCTTTCTTTCTCTTTTATCCTTAGTTGCAAGTGTTAGGGAGAAGGATGTATGAAAATGAGCTGAAATCTAAAGTCTACATTGTCAGGTTTGTTCATCATCGACCAGAAGTGTTTTAAGCAATTATTTAATGACATTACCTGCTGAAAATATGGCAGGTCTCAAGAAAGTTGTTTTTACACTTAAGTCCAAAATACAACTTTTAGTCTTGTGATGTTATTTTTTTTAATAATACCGTACTCTAATTGCTTATTTTGTTTGACCTCTGGCCCTAATACACACAGAATACACTGCTAACATGTATTAGATTTAAGATTCAACAGCCTGTAACTCTGCCTTACAGGTGTGCTGTCGGTGCTGGGAAACGGGATCCTGCTGTTTGTGGCCTATAGAAAAAAGTCATCCTTAAAGCCAGCAGAGTTTTTTGTAGTCAACTTGGCCATCAGTGACCTGCTGATGACCATCTCCCTCTTCCCTCTTGCTGTGCCATCTGCCTACACTCATAAGTGAGTCTTACTTTCATCTACCATATTATGTCACTACTTCGTCACATTTGGTGCTTGTGGGGAGACAAAGGTTAGCTTCTCATACTTATGGCCATGGCAACCTCTTCAGTGCTCAAAAGCAAGACTTTCCAACATGCCGAAACCATTTGTGAAGTACTCTTTTGTTGTGCAATAGCAGATGAACACTACTATTTAACATATACACCAGGGTGGCAGAAAACGTAGGAAGCAGGAAAAACTCTTTTTCGGTGGATGTGATCTCTCTCATGACTCTCATGACTGAAGCCATTCAGCATTACAAACAAAACAATGACAAAACCAGCATTCCAAACAAATCCCGCTCATGCAAATGTGTTAATATTTATTTTGTCTTTTTCCTTTACCACTCCTTTTATACTTTTTCCTCCACATCCAGGTGGCTGTTTAATAAGACAACCTGCACCGTCTACGCCTTTTGTGGCGTTTTGTTTGGCCTGTGCAGTCTGACCAACCTCACGGTGCTCTCCTCCGTCTGCTGGCTCAAGGTCTGCTGCCCAAACTATGGTAGGATTATGCTTTGCAATGTAACTCAGTGTTACTGTATGTACTTCATCCAGACACTGTGGAAAATAAAGTGTTGTTGTGTTCTGAGGAATTTTAATTTGTTGTTAACATGTTGGACATTTGTTCTGCCGGGGTGAGGTCAACTAAACTGATTTTAGTATCAGAGGTTTTATTTACATTAATATTTGAATCTGTGTGCATGAGTGTGTTTGGTGGGGAGATCGAGGTTGAGGTGCCACTGTAAATGGTTCAGAACGTTTGTTCTACTGTCTAAGAACTTTGCTAGACATAATACATAGCAAACATGGTGTGGTATGTTACAACTAAATCTAGTTATCCAAAGTATACAATAAGCATACTATACTGATTCATTGATGATTTGCTTTTATGACGCACTTAGGTGATGCTTTCACCAAAGGATGCCACATGGCACATCTCCAAGCTTACAAGTCACATGGTGCAATGTGATGTGTTTTGAGCATGTACATATGCTATTTTTACACTTTGTAATCATTTCTGCTGATAACGACAAATCCCCAATCATGTCATCTGCAGAGTTCAAGTGTTTAAATTGTCAACACGGACCTTTTTTAGCGCCCACAGTTTAATTTGCATCATGAAGGACATTGATGTAAAAAAATGTATGCTTTATTTTTCAGTCAGTGTTTATGGTTTATTGTCCATTTCCACATTATCGCGCACTGCTCTCGAGTTCTCTGTGCACCGCCAACCAATACAATCCGACCTGAACTGTAAATGAAATAAACACATAACAATTTGTTCTGTCCCGTTTTGCAATGCAACACAGTGAGTGACAGGGAACAACAACAAGCGGTAACATGTAACACAATGATGAGCACTGTCCAGCCAATGATAAGATCCTGTTTGCCAGTATTTACTTCCACATCCAATCAATTCATTAACAGCGTGTTATGTCGTACATGCTGCTGTTTTGCACGTTAGCATATAGCGAATGCTGCTTGCTAACCCTGTATTATGGAGAAACAAACGGGCAGTGCAACAGCGTCTCACCAAGCCAAGGTAAAAAAAGCGTTTCTTTTAAGGTGGACTGGCTGCCGGAGAGGCTCCAGCATACACCCTAGTGTATGACCCTAGTGTGGATAAGCAGCTCAGAAGATGGATGGCTGGATGGATGGATGGCTGTCGGAGTGTGTGCAAACAGAAGAAGAAGAGGTGAAGCTGGGTGAGATTTTTTGAATGAGAAAGTGCAGCTTTATCAAACACGCTGCAAAGCCAAAGTAGCAAGCCAGTTTTCTGAGTGAAAATGTGGAACGAATGTGTGGCGTAACTTTGCATGTTTTACTGCACAGTTATTTTGATGGCCGCGCATACCGGATACCGGAAGTGTTACCCCGAGTTTGTGTTGCTGAAGGGACCAAAAGGTCAGTTGAGAGTTAATTTTTTTTTTTATTTAGACAAAAGTATACATGTACAACAAACATGGCATCAATTTCATGTACCACAACAGGCACCCTTTAAAACAGAAAGTGAAAGTCAAAGAAGAAATTTCAAGTATACCTAACAATGTAAATGATAAACAAGAAAATAAAATGATAAACTAGGGGGTTTTCTACAAGATTCAGATGGTTAATTGAATGAGACCATGACTTATTTTGTCTGAGGTGTAGAATAAAGAAAGCTACATTGTGAAATCCTCCTTGCTGTCTGTTTAAAACCACTCATATACAAAATATGACAGAATGCAAGTTCTCACTTCTCAGGTTTTGGACAGGTGCGATACTACAGTACAGTGTGCACGTCTGATGCTGCTCACAGAGGTCCAAGGAATGCTCAGTTTATTTTGGTGTTTGCTCAGATACTTGAACAATTAGAGGGAACATTGGTCAGAACTATTCCACACTTTTCATGCCCAGATTTGTGATTTCCTGTGGACATGATTTCACCTGCAGCCCAGTGAGCCCACGATAAATGATTTATTTTTTCAACTCTCCAGGATATAAAGGCATATTGTTTAGTATAGTGGCGTTAAGGGCTTGTGTGTTTGTATGTACATCAATGGGGTGAGTTGGCATAATATATGTCAGCGGATTGTAGTGCGCCAATCTGGACCAAAAAGTCCAGGGCCAAATTTTTGTCCCAGTCTACCCTTGACAACATTTTAAAGCGCATGCAGAGATGGATGAAGCTGCTGGATGCTGACCATTCATCATATTTCAAATGAAGAAGCTGCCATCTTGTGGAGTTAATAAAAGCCACATCAGGAGGTTGCCGACAGCCATAGCTATTAATACCAATGTGTGATAGTGATTTGCGACTGACAATCCACCAGGCGGTTGCAGGAGACTCATCGGTTAATTGAATAGAGATGTACATACCAGTACACTCCAACCCTGTAACACTTTGAGACAAAGGTTGGTACACCCCAAAGACAGGACACCCCATACCCAGAAAACAATCTGCTGTATGCAGATTTTTACATTGGGAAAACCGAGAAGCCAGTGAGCAGGCACATGTCACAACACAGACGGGCTAACTCTTAAGGTCAAGACTCTGTGGGCTACCTGCACCTCAAACACAAAGAGCACTCTTTTGAGGACAAAAATGTACACATTCTGGACAGAGAAGACAGATGGTTTGAAAGAGGAGTGTGGGAAGCCACGTTAAGGTTGAGAAGCCATCTCTGAACAGAAGGGGAGGTCAATGACAAAGACCCATACAATGCTGTCCTTTCATCCCTTCCTAAAAGATTAAATCATTTAGCCTGTAACAAATTGAACAAGGCACAGCCACCTTGATTTCGGGCGTGTTCATGACCATCATTACATGCAGAGGCCCCAATCCATTGTATCCTAACAATCCCATGACACCACAAAAGAGTGAAACCATTCGTGTCTGCACATGACGCCTCCTTTAAAGGATAAATAGAGTGGATCTTGCAACACTTTCACAGACTAGAGCTGTCCTATCTAGTCTGGTGTGTGTCCCAGCTAGCCTTTGAGCATGAACTGATGAAGCCTGCTTGGATAAGAGACAAAATGTAATTTAAGACAACCCGAACAGTCTCGTTGTGATCGATTCAATGCCCTGGGAAGTGAAGCAACAATTTATATTTTCACTGTAAGGCATTCATATCATTACACCTGCTGACACAGGTTTCCCAAGTTAAACTCAGAGAGACTGAGGTTTAATTGAATTGGATGTATGTGTTTATGTTGACTCATGGTAAGTTAATAATGAATAATAAATGAATAATAAATGTTGCGCGGTAAATTTTTAAAACACAAGATTGAAGTGTTCGTTTTCAAATGGGTTGTTCTGAATATGATCTTTTATTTATAGATATGTAGAAAAGTGTATTGAATTGAATGAGTTAATGGATTCCACTTTTCTAAAACAGTTCTCACTACTGTGTGAATGTCAATAGCAGAACATCAAAACAAATGGATGCAGAGTAATCCCATGGATCAACAGTCCACGTAGATGTCCTTTGGCTAAAAGTGTTTTTAGTGAAGTATCGATCCGTCAATCAGTACATCTAAGGCAGGTAAACAACTGAGGCTTTCACTGGCTTTACATTGCACCAGGTTTAAAGTCACCAGATAATCCTTCACGTTCTACAAGGTGCAGCCGACGTACCAAGACAAACATGCAGAGTTTTTAAAGTGAGCATTCAGTGTTGAACTGTTGAACACTGACAGGTTTGCATTCTACGAGTTTTAAATGTGACATTACATCCCTGTGGGGGTTTATTTTGTATTCATGATTTGAAGGAATAGTAAGACTGTACGGTAACATGTTTATGTTGCATTGCAATGACGTCACATGGTTGCAAAATGAAGAAAATCGGAGACGTCATGATGTGACAGTGGAGCTATAAAGTATGCAAAGCACATTACATTTTTGTGCACATCTGAGTAAAATAAGTCATAATTATTGGATTTTGTTGATGAGCATTACAGTTATAGAATATATTCATGTATTTGCACTACATGGCCATTCTCACCTACTACAAAGTTTGTCAACTTTGTACTCGTCTGCTGGGGACTTTGTCATGCTCGAACAGACGTACAGGCGCCCAACCTGGACATGTTGTACGGTATAATCAAAGCCATTACTCCTCACGCTACTTTTTCATAATAACGTAATAATAATAATTGCATAATAGAAATAAGCAAAACCACTAAAACAACATCTACTGTGGTAGAGCCCACAGTACGCTATAGATATAATTAATATAGATATAATTAATGCAATTTCTCCTCTCGCCATTTATTCATAACCACCACCTGCACAATATAAATTTAAATACTAAATAAGCTACAGATCTAGAAGGATGCCATAATGCACTGTTGCTTTATGAAGCGATGGCATTGGTAAACTTCATTTAATGAATGCACTTTCACTACACATTGCTTTGAGTGTTTGTCTTGATATGCAGACCACAGCCCTTTCACTTCTCTAGAAGTTTGTGTTCCACTGCGTGTTGTTATAGTTAATTATTTCATTATGGAAAAAGAAGCTCCTTTAAGTGAGTTTTACTATTCTTAACAAACCCCTGAAGACAAGCAAAATAGTCTAGTTTTACAACTGAATGGTCAAATCTTAATCTACAGACCACGCATGACTGCTGATTGACATACGAGCTCTGGATCAAAGTTGATAAAACAAAACATTTGAGGGGGATGAGTCACACGTCTTTTGCGAGGTGCACTCATTCCTCTGTGTGTTTCATTTAAGAAGGTCAAATTAAAAAGGGAGATGGGAATAGCAGGCACTAGAGAGAAGGCATAGAATGCACTGAAAACAGAATCGATGGGAAGTATCTCCTGAAGTGCAACTGTCAGAGAAAGTATAGATCTGTCAGGAAACATTTTGCTTAATAAAATATCAATCAAAACACATCTCCACTTGAATAAACTGGGCTTGCTTGTTGCATAAAGTAAGCACAGAAAAAAAATATTGAAAAGATAGTATAATATGTCACCGTGGCAAATACATTTTAGTTTTGTGTTTTGGTTTTTACAAAATATTTATCATCTCAATTTCATAGGAACCTCTAAGGTCGAAGACAAGCCATTCTGGGGCACTTTCTGATCAACCTACAATTTATTCATATAGGGCACAGGCAGAGTTGTGTTATGTAGCCCAGTAGTACCAGGGAAAAATAGTTGGACTCATTGGTACATTCTTGCTTACAATGTGTGAACACATGTAAGGGAAGTGGGCGTGGTTTAACTGGAAATAGGTGAGGCTTAAATCGGTACATTTAAGTCTGAAATTGACATGGATTGATCAGAAGTTGCTATATTTATTGTTTATTATTTAGCTATATGTGTACTATGTATGTGTGTAAGTGATCTGTAAGACTATTATTTATTCATTGTGAATGATCTGTGTGAAGTCCGTGATTCATGTAAACATCCAGTGATGGCAAACAGGGAAATAATCTGTTCATTGTATTTTTCGCAAAAGCACCGTGTTCTGACGCGACACGATTCATTTACAGCCCTGTCTTCTCAAATGCGCCGCGTACGTAATGAAACAAGTTTACCAAGTTACTTTAGATACAAGCTGAGCTGAGGAAAACCTAAAAAAAAGAAACGTCCGGAGTGGAAGCAGTGACCAACGTGACACGAGCCGTTTTCAACTCTGTCTTGTCAAATGCATTGCGTGAAAGGAGTCTGTGTATAGAGGGGTGGTCGCTGTGTGTGATGGCCAATCACAGAATGTGAAGAGTGAATACATAAGCAGTTACTCAAAGAGGATTTTCCTTCATCACGATTACGGATAATGACAAGCTGTACGCGTTTCATGCTCGTTCTCAGGAAAAATGCATTATCCGTAACGGACACTCGTCTAAAACGTGTCTCATCCCTACTGAATATTACGTTGAGATGGTTTAATCAGTGAAAGGGTGCTTCACACCAGATAAAAGATATCTGTAATACCCTCCCCCCATCCCCCACACAGTTTCTAACACGACACAGTTCATGGTACGCTACAAGGCTTAAGCAGCCACCCCCACTCTCAGTTTGAACTGTAAGAGGGGCTGACATGCAGTTGAAGAGGCTTTGTGATGTTGCAGATAAGGCTTGCAGTGTTCCTCCACAAAATAATACCGCAGTGACGATGATGCAATGGTCCAAATCAATTAGTCATTGGCTCTGGGTGAGGGCTGCTCTGGTATTTCTCATGGATCACTTCATTCACAATTGTGCACATTACTGTGATTGCACCAATTTGGACAGAAGAACAATACATTGAGCTTATATAATAAAGTCAAGTTTAATTAAAATGACAAAATTATGTGCAATTCTTTGGTAGCTTGGGGTCTATGAAATTGCTTTTATCATTACCATCATCATCTGTAATGTTGTATAATTTGTAATATTGTTTACACTATATATTCAATAGTAGTTACCTGTGACGTGCTGGCCTCAGGCTGTGAAGATTACAGCAATTCAAGTGGCCTTTCTCACATCCGTTGGCCTCCAAGTACTGTATACTCTAACTTCTCTACATAAAAATGGATTTAAACGTTTACAGTATGTTTGGATTGCTGGAATTGAGAACATGTTTAACATTACGTGCATTCCAGAACTCCATCACTCACTTGAACATTTCTGAAGTCACAATAGACACTGTCAACACTGCAGTCTATTCATTCAGAAGTAAATGAACTCTTGTCCTATCCATGTGATAACATATTTGTTATAAGAATTAGTAGGCAAAATTTTATAGTGAAGAAAATTAAAACCTACAACTAAGAATATACTGTATCGTACTGTATACTGTGTGTGCGTGTGTGTGTATATATACAGTATATATATATATATACTGTATATCTATATATACACTCCTGATCAAAATCTTAAGACCAGTTGAAAAATTGCTAGAATTTGCATTTTGCACATTTGGATCTTAATGAGGTTTTAAGTAGAGCTACAATATCCAAAAGCAAGAAGGGGGAGTGAGACAAAAGGCACTTTGAAAAAACAATTTATTGAAAACAACAATTAAACTGAAATAGGCTGTTTATCAGTTGATCAAAAGTTTAAGACCATCGCTCAAAAAATAACAAAAAAACTCTCCAAACCAGAACAAAAAATGTTCTCAGTAGGACTCAGTAATGAGTAGCTCCACCGTTCTTGTTAATCACTTCAAAAATTGGTTTGGGCATGCTTGATGCGAGTGTTTCCAGGAGGCTAGTGGGAACATTGCTCCAAGTGGTGAAGATGGCTTCATGAAGGGCATCAACTGTCTGGAACTGGTGGCCATTTTTATAAACTATAGACTAAAAACCCAGCTGTTACCACACAGAAGAGGGCCTTCAGTCATGAGGGATGCCTGCAACATCTACACGTAAGCTTGCGCCGTTTGACGACCCTGCACCACCTGAAGCTCCAGTGTTTCATGGAATGAAAAAGCACCCCAGATCATGATGGACTCCCCTCCACTGTGCCGGGTAGAAAACATCTCAGGTGGGATCTCCTTGTCATGCCAGTAACGTTGGAAGTCATCTGGACCGTCAAAGTTACATTTTTTCTCATCAGAGAATAAAACTTTTCCACCTTTCTATGTCCCATGTTTGATGCTCCCTGGCAAAGTCTAAACGGGCAGTTGTGTAGCGTGGAAGGAGACGTGGTCTTTGAATTCGTTTTGTTTTTTAAACCCTTTTCCCACAGATGCCGTCTGATGGTTATTGTGCTGCAGTCTGCAAAAGTAAGGGGCTTACTTTGGGCCGAAGACCGCCCTGTGTCTTGATGGCCAGCCAATCGGATCCTCCAGCTCAGCGCAGGTGTGATTTTTTTTGGGTCTACCACCTGACTTTTTTGTTCCATAATGCTCAGGATCTTTCAAAAAATTTACAATGACTGTCTTACTGCGCCCAACCTCAGCAGCAATGGCACGCTGCAAGAGGCCTTGCTTATGCAGCTCGACAATCCGACCACGTTCAAAAAGAGAACGCTTCATCGCTTTAGCCATCAGGAGGGCAATGACAGTATTCCAAATGTTCCAAATGTTTTTCGTCTCACTCCCCCTTTGTCATGAGCTGTGATGTTGCTTTGCTGCCCTCTACTGTTTGTTGCAGCACATCTGCCGATCCAGGGGAGGAGCTCATGCACACCTTTAATCAGTCAATGCTGGGACTATTTAGAGCCTGTCTTGCTTGCTATTTATTGTTTTAGTTTGTCTTCTCATGCACGCTCATGCTATCTTGTGTTCCTAGCTCTCTGGTCAACCCTGCCCTCGTATCTTGTGAGTATTTTGCTCTTCCTCCTAGCGTTTGTGCAGCAGTGATTTTCGGTTTCTTCTTGTACCTGCTGGTTTTTATGCAATGTTTTTTTGTTATACGTTTTTGACTTACCCTGCTATCCGTGTGTGCAGCGCTTTCCGTTCTTGCACTTTTTGTTGAGTTTTTTCCCGTGGCTAGGCTCGGAGATTTGTGTTGTATTTTTTCCACACTTTGTATCTTTTTGTCTTTTGTGTTAATACATTTTTATACACTGACTTTTTGGGTCTTTCTGCATCTTGGGATTCTTTTTCAAAATGCTTTTTGTCTCACTCCCCCTTCTTGCTTTTGCATATTGTAGCTCTACTTAAAACCTCATTAAGATCCAAATGTGCAAAATGCAAATTCTAGCAATTTTTCAACTGGTCTTAAGATTTTCATTAGGCCTGTATATAATGTATATACACAGTGGTGTAAAAAAGGGTTTGCCCCCTTTCTGATTAATTTATTTTTTGCATTTTGGTCACACTTAAATGTTTTAGATCGTCAAACAAATGTAAATATTAGTCAATGATAACACACCTGAACACAAAATTTGTTTTTTAATGAAACTTTCTATCAATACTATACTATTACTATAACTTTTATTATTTATTATTTACAGTACTATTATTTTATTTACTTTTGACGTATATGAATTCCTCTTGGAGATAAATAAATTATCCATCGTATCTATTATTCAGGGCGAAAAAAATCCAAACCTACATGGCCCTGTGTGAAAAAGTGATTGCCCCCTAAACCTAATAACTGGTGGGGCCACCCTTAGCAGCAACATCTGCAATGAAGCGTTTGCGGTAACTTGCAATGAGTCTCTAACAGCACTGTGGAGGAATTTTGGCCCACCCATATTTGCAGAATTGTTGTAATTTGAGGTTTTTCCACTATGAAGCATCTTTTTAAGGTCATGCCACAGCATCTCAATAGGATTCAGGTCAGGACTCTGACTAGGCCACTCCAAAGTCTTCATTTTGTTTTTTGTTTTTCATGGGCCATTCAGAGGTGGACTTGCTGGTGTGTTTTGGATCATTGTCCTGATGCAGAACCCATGTTTGTTTCAGCTTGAGGTCACAAACAGATGTCCGGACATTCTCCTTCAGGATTTTTTGATAGACAGCAAAATTGATGGTTCCATTTATCACAGCAAGTCTTCCAGGTCCTGAAGAAGCAAAACAGGCCCAGACCATCACACTAACTCTGCCATGCAGGCCGTTTTTGCCCCGTGTCTTTCTTATGGTGGAGTCACGAACACTGACCTTAAATGAGGCAAATGAGGTCTGCAGTTCTTAGGATGTTGTTGTGGGGTCTTTTGTGACCTCTTTGATGAGTTGTCACTGCGCTCTTGCAGTAATTTTGCTTGGCCAGCCACTCCTGGGAAGGTTCACTACTGTCCCATGTTTTCGTCATTTGTGGATAATGGCTCTCACTGTGGTTCGCTGGAGTCCCAAAGCTTTAGAAATGGCTTTATAACCTTTTCCAGACTGATCGATCTAAATTAATCTTAGTTATGTTTTAACAGATGGGGCAATCACTTTTTCACACAGGGCCATGGAGGTTTGGATTTTTTTTCTCCCTTAATAATGAAAAGGTTCATCTAAAAACATTTTGTGTTCGGGAAGGGGGCAAACACTTTTTCATACCACTGTATATATAAATTCTTGTCAGAATATTCTTCACAATGTGCTGGAATTAGTTGAAACGGATCCATAAAAATATTTCATTAATTAATCTGGTTAAACTAGTAGTTTTTATCTCATGACTAAGAACTAATCTAGTGACAAGATAGTTATTTGTTGGTTTTATTATCTGTACTGCCTTTTTAAATTACCTTCCTCTGTCAAGCATGTTCTAGAAGTAATTTTCTGAGGTTTGTGATACCGTAAATGACAAATTGGTTATAGTGTCCTGTCGACATCCTTTCAGTATATGTGCTCATAAGCACATAGAGTCCTCATGCACTATGTATTTGTGAGAACACAGCTGACAAAAATTTTTCTTCTGATTGTTTTTGGTGAGCTGCTCTGTTGTGTTTTTCCTCAGGCAACAACTTCTCCTACGGCCACTCTTGCCTGCTGGTGGCCGGGATCTGGTGCTACGCCGCAGTGTTTGCCGCCGGGCCCCTGTCAGGCTGGGGAGAGTACGGGCCCGAACCGTACGGAACAGCATGCTGCATTAACTGGCATGCCCCCAGCCAGAGCTCTTCAGCTATGAGCTACATCATCTGCCTCTTCTTCTTCTGCTACGTTGTGCCCTGCACTATCATCTTTTTGTCCTACACGTTCATCTTGTTGACAGTAAGGGGATCCCGACAGGCAGTGCAACAGCACATGTCCCCTCAGAACAAGATCACCAATGCACATGCACTTATTATTAAGGTAGGTTTCCAACACTGATTTTTTTCCATTACACATACAGTATGTACATTCATGTTAATTTGCATGTCATCTTTTTGTAGCTGTCCGTGGCAGTTTGTATTGGCTTCCTGACAGCATGGAGTCCGTATGCAATTGTGTCCATGTGGGCAGCATTTGGTAATCCCTCAGCTGTGCCACCCATGGCTTTTGCACTGGCTGCTATCTTCGCCAAATCCTCTACCCTCTACAATCCTATAGTCTATCTGTCTTTCAAGCCCAATTTCCGCAAGTCCCTGTGTCGGGATATGGCCCTGTGCAGAAGGTCACTTTGCGGGTGTCTGTGTCAGCACAACTCCACACAGAAGGGAACGTGCAGACAAGCTCATCACAAAGAAGAATGCAACTCTACGCGGTTGTCCAATGGCTTACCAGAGAACCATGGCACATGCAGACATTGCCCTTGTCCTGAGATCACTGCTACAAGGGAAAAGGGTATCCACTACAGCCCTCAGCATACTGCCAGGATACTTACAGGGTCACAGCAGAGTGAAGTGGCTGTCAGTCAGCTCTCCAACGAGCAGCAGAGTGACTTCCTCTAGAATGTATTTACAAACAGTACGTGAGAAGTAAAGCAAATGGATGAGAGACATTACCTGTAAATCTGCAAGGATGGGAATGAGTAAGGAAACTATTAATGGGAGGAACTTGTCATAACCATAAAGGCCAAACTTTAAAGAACTTATCTTACACCTCAAATACTGTATGTGATACTGCCAAAACACACATGACCGCAAAGTCATGCAACAACCAACATGCAAGATATTGTTAAATCAGGTAACGTAAACACTTTTAAGAGGACTCTTGAAATGACTTTTTGAGGGAAGAGCTCTCTAGAAATGACCTTTAATGTATTTATTATGAATACTGTAATTGATACTGTGTTTGATTTACATATTTATTGATGGATGTCTCCAAGTGGAGGATCACACGGTTTTCATTATTTAAAAAGAAAATATTTATCTTTGCTGCATTGGTTTCAAGGTGTCACCCAAGTAATGTGAGGGATGGAACCAAGCATAAATGGATGTTAACTGTATTGTCAATGATCTACTGTATCTCCAGGCAAACACAAATCCATTACACGACATGAGTTCTGGTCTCAGTGTACTCAATAGGAAGACCTCAGGACGAAAATATTTACAATCAGATCCATGGCTCAAAAATGTACATCTCTTTAAATAAGCTATATGTCTTGAATTGTACAAAAGATGCACTGCACTGTGACTAAAAGTAGTTAAATAGTAATGTATGATTGTGTGTTTGGGTTTTCTTGGAAGAATTTAAAAAAGCACATTCAACGGAAGAAAATTAAAGTGAGGATATATTTCCTGGTATAAAATCTTGGTAATATTTCTTCCAGAAACTATTCAGTGTGTGTGCTTTGTAATTAGAATATGGAGGTTATGTTAGGCTTTGATTTAAAGTGTCCATAAAACATAGAGCTTTCTCGTTTTATGAGTGAGTCAGGCCAACCTTTTCGGCCATTAAAGCAATCAGATACTGTAGGTACCGCTACGCTGCAGCTGTGGGAAGTATTAAGCCCACACAGCTGTGTTTTTTTTGCAAACCTTTCATTGCTTACTTAGTAAGTAATTTTTTACAATGACTTTTAGCACCTGCTTTCACTTCAATGACAAGTGGAATGCAAGAGATATGTACAAAGGCACGGAATTGGTAATCAATCGAACAAAACTGAAGGAACAAGTGAGCAGGTGCTGATGCATCTATAATCTCAATGTTCATTCTTATAGTAATATTTTTAAAGCTCTTTGAGTGCATATAAAATATATTTGGACAGTACATTTGTCTGAAAAACACTACGTAATATGTTTTTGCTGTCAAACTAACTTTCCATGATCCCAGATCCAAGGAAATTACCTTTGGTGCATATTAATGTTAATTAAAATAAATAGTAAAATATAAAATTGTAATAAGTCAATAAAATTATCCTTTCATCAGCTGACTTAAAACAGTGTGTGTGTGTGTCTGTGTGACAGAGAGAAATAATGAAAAAAAGCCATGTACTTTAAGCACGCATACAAAGAAGAACAGATATAAAGTAGGTATACTAGAAGTATCGGCATTAAAGAAAAATGTATTAGAGCAAAATAAGAGCTGTTGTCTTTCTCTGCATGTTTCAAGGTAACTTGCTTTTGTCAGCTCTAAAGGCGGAAAGGATGGCGCGAAACAGTGTGTCAGCACCTCCTAACAAAACTCCAATAACTTTTGTAAAAAAAAAATAGATGACTTGCATGGCTCTTGCCACAACAACACAATACCTAAGCTGTTTTCAGGATGGACTGCACTTCTGTGATGTTTCTAACTTGGCATTTTCCTCTTAGTTTACAATTGAATGGCTTCTTCTTCTGACTGCTCTCGCAACAGCAAACGTTGTGATATTCCTTTGGAAAAGAACAATTTCACATCTCACCATCTTTCATGTCCTTTCCAATTCCTGTATCCTGTGAATTCTTGTAACTAAAAAAAAACAAACTATTTCAGCAACCATTTTCATTACAATATATTGTGTCAAGGGACAATAGTATAGAAATGAAACTCAGATATACCATAAATTCCGGACTGTAGAGCGTTATAGAAATACATTTAAAAAGAAAAAAGATTTGCACATACACTCCTGATCAAAATCTTAAGACCAGTTGAAGAATTTACATTTTGTGCTGTTGTATCTTATAGAAGTTCTAAGTAGAGCTTCAAAATGCAAAAAGAAGAAATGCGATCATCATTTGACGCCACTAAAGAGCCAACCATTTCTGTTTGGACCTGCCTTGTCCTTTAGAGGATAAATAGATTGGCTCTTGCATCAAGCTATCAGACTAGAGCTGTCCTATCTAGTCTGACTTGTGTGTCCCATCTAGTCTTTGAGCATGAACTGATGAAGTCTTCTCGGATGAGAGGCGAAACATCTTCTAAGACAACCTGAACAGTCCTGTTGCGATCGATTGAATGCCCTGAGAAAACAATGACCTGGATGAATGAGAACAGTCACAGGCATATTTCTGTACATTTTGGGTTTGATATCCTCAAAATGGTGGGGGAATATGAAAGGATGGCCCGGAAAGTTGCGGCTTACCGGAAACATTTGACTTGAGATGTAGACAAAACAACCTCATGCCCACAAGCCATGAAAGACTACAGGAAAAAAACAACAAAAACAACTCATGAATGAATTTTACCAATGAAAGCCTCGAGGTAAAATTAGACGAAACATCCCTCAAATTACAAACAATTTTGCCCGAGGAAGTCTGTGAAAAGGTGATTTCACCAATAAAGCCCAACTTGGTCAACACAACAAAACCAAAGCAAGACAAACAACAAAGTTTCAGAAATGACAACTGAGACACAGCAGTTTTGCATCACAATTGCTCACCTGGCAGCAAAAAACTGGAAACTCAACCAATGAGAAACTACACAGTACATGGGTAAAGAACTAGTCAGACAGAAATCTTACCCAACCGGAGAAGGAAGTTTTGGTTAAAGGGTTGAACTGAAACCGAAGAGGACCAAATTACTTTACAAGTGTCGGCAGCTCTCTCCATTATGCCAAGGCTCCCCCTTCTAGCCTCACCCTGAAGGAAAGAAAAGCTGTGACATCGCTGAGCAAAGATGAAAACATCACAATCCTGCCAGCAGACAAGGAGAGATGCACAGTAATCCTAACACAACTGACTACCATGACAAGTTACTTACACTTCTCAATGATGCCAGCACATATGAAAGACCAAAAAGAGACCCAACCAGTGGTTACGAGAAGAAAATCACAGAGCACCTGCAGACATTACAGAGGTCAGAAACGAATAGCCATGCACTTTATTACCAATTATACCCACAAGAGATCATCCCTGGCATTTATGGTCTTCCAAAAAGACACAAAGAAGGGGCCCACCTCAGACCCATCGTCAGCAGCATTAACTCTGTAACTTACGATATTGCTAAGTATGTGGCCAACATCTTAGTACCCCTGGTGGGCAAAACACCACACCGCATCCAAAACTCAATGGACTTTGTTGAAAAAGTCAGAAACTTAAAACTGGACAAAAATGAAACTATTGATTAATTCAACATCACCTCCCTCTTCACTTGTATTCCAACTCAGGATGCAGTGGAAACTGAGGCAACTTTTACACCTTGACCACACCCTCCAAGATAGATCCGCACTCAACCCAGAACAAATATGTCATGTGCTGAAACATTGCCTCAGTACAACATATTTTCAATTCATGGGAACTTTTTACAGACAAAAGCACGGTTGTGCTATGAGATCATCAGTATTCCCTATCTTGGTCAACCTCTAAATGGAGGACATGGAAAGGAGGGCTCTGAACTCCTTTAATGGAACAGCACCAAGTCACTGATACAGATATGTGGATGACACATGGATCAAAATTAGAAGCCAAGAAGTGCTAGCATTCACTGAGCTCATTAACTCAACGGACAAAAACATCAAGTTCACATGTGAGGATGTCAGAGACATTAAGTTGGCTTTTTTGGACTGTGACGTTCACATTGCAGATGACAGTTGCCTCCATGTTGGTGCTTACAGAAAATCCACACACATTGACCAATACCTACTTTTTGAGTACACCACCCACTGGAATACAAACTGGTCATTATCATAACCCTACAGCATATATACAAGCTGTACACTGAAAAAGTATATGTAAGTTTAATTTGTATAGTATTGTCCCTTGAGAAGATATACTCCAATAAATATGGTTGCGAAAACGTGAGGGGTGTACTTATGTGAAATACTGTAAAACTGATGTTGGTGCATATGCATGGTACATCACTTTGTCACCTAAATACAATCACAAATTATATTTTTTCCCCCCCAACAATATTTTATCACTCTATAA
The DNA here is from genome assembly GCF_027744805.1 of Dunckerocampus dactyliophorus. NCBI lineage: Eukaryota > Metazoa > Chordata > Actinopteri > Syngnathiformes > Syngnathidae > Dunckerocampus > Dunckerocampus dactyliophorus. Next base: position 35,661,783 of record NC_072819.1, on the reverse strand, counting down.
CTTACTCAAACTGCCAAATCTCCATTGCATTTTTTTTTTGCATATGGCTTTGTCTTCTTTACTATCCAACGTGAAGCAAAGAAGTTTGACACAGCACAGCAGAAATAACTGTGGTTGAATTAAATCCAACACATCAGCAAAACGAATCAATCTGTAATCATACAGATTGAATATCAGTGAGATTAAGGTAGCCCCCTGGCTGACAAGATGTTCAAGCAAAAGACTTGTTCCTGTAAAATTGATTTGAGAGTTTTGTTTGTTGCATAGTGAAGTTGATGCTTATCAGAAGGTTGGAATTAATTATATATGTCCATATGTTTCCTTCTATGTAGATTACAAGAGCCTGTTCTCAAGTGTGTATAGTAGGATTTCATATACAAATTTATGCAGTTAGTTGTACACATTTTGAATACTTGAAGGCCTTGTATTCCCAAACCACTGCACAAGTTAGACTATAATATCGTGCCTCTCTTTTTGTATGATTTTCTGCTAAATTCTCACAGAATCATGCTGCTTCCAACAGAATGCGATGTTATGTCACAGACTGCTGCTGCATGTCGCATCTTTGCAAATACTGCTTTATCGTACTGCGTGTGTATGACTGAGGATTTAGAATTCATGGATGCTATCGAGAAAATAATCTTAAATTGTTAGAAAAAAAATGGAAAATTATTCAACATATCATAGAACCACAGGTGACAGTAGCTTTTGTTTCATGTGCTCATACTTATAAGTTGTTTTCAACACAACATGTATATCAAGACTTGCGTTATATGGATGTACAAACCAGGAGACATTACAGTAGGAATTTTTGTTGTCTTCTCTGTTCTGTTCTTCTCAGGCATCATATATTTAACTTGAGCGATGGCTATAGCTTCAGTGTTCCCAGAGAATGGAGAACTTATTTGCCTTGCTGCAGCTGGAGTCAGTTAGACTGTAGGTCAATTGACAGGTACTTACTGTATGCGAAAGGAGGAGAGACTTAAGAATCGAGTATTTTCAAATCAACCAATCATTATATAAACATCATTACACACCTTTATCTAAGACATGACAGCAGCTTCTGATAGGGTAATTTATTTGTATCTTTAAGTTTGTCATTGAATGTATCTGTGGCTCTTAAGACTGGCTATTCAACTTGAGCTTTCAGTTTCAGTTTTGTCCTGCATCTCTGCACTGTAAAATACTAATATGTAAACAGAAATACACAGATATTTGGAATCTCTGTCCTTAGTTTTTAAGCCACAAACAAGCCTGAATGTGATGTGTTGTAAATAGGGATGCTCCGATGGATCAGCCACCGATTGGTATCAGTCGATTTCCGTAAAAAAACACGTGATCAGCATATGCCAATAAATGCCATTCAAAGCCAATGACAAAAAACAATTGCCATGGCGACGTGACAATTCATGTCATGACAACACAAACATAACATGAACGTGCGTGTGTGCTGTGCCACGTAGGGTTCCCAACTCCCATATTGAGCCAACAAGGAACGCACTTTGTCTCATATTAAAATAAGGAAAACGCATTGAATGAATCGGTGTGTCCAAACTTTTCTGAGCAAAAAGCTGTGTGATGACTGTCCCCCCATTGCTCTGATGAATATCCCTTTAAATACACCCATTGACCATTCCTCTGATCACATGATCTTAAAGAATTAAGTAAATGTATTTGGAGAGCGAGGCTGTTCGTATGACCAGTGTCAGACAGGTTCCAGCAATAAGCCGGACCCGTTTCCAGTGAGGGTTGGACTCCGCCACGGCTGCCCCTTGTCACCAATTCTGTTGATTACTTTTATGGACAGAAATTGTAGGCACAGCCAGGGCGTTGAGGGATTCCGGTTTGGTGGCCGCAGGATTGGGTCTCTGCTATTTGCAGACGATGTGGACCTGTTGGCTTCGTCGGGCCGTGACCTTCATCTCACTGGATCGGTTTGCAGTTGAGTGTGAAGCGGCTAGGAATAAGAATCAGCACCTTCAAGCCCGAGTCCTTGGTTCTCGCCCGGACAAGGGTGGGGTGCCATCTCCGAGTCGGGGATAAGATCCTGCCCCAAGTAGAGGAGTTTAAGCACCTCGGGGTCTTGTTTACGAGTGAGGAAGGATGAACACGAGATCGATGGGCAGATTAGTGCGGCGTCTACAGTGATGCGGACTCTGCATCAGTTCGTTGTGGTGAACAGGGAACTGAGCCGAAAGGCAAAGCTCTCAATTCACCGGTGTATCTACGTTCCTACCCTCACCTATGGTCATGAGCTTTGGGTAGTGACCGAAAGGACAAGGTCCTGAGTACCAGTGGCTGAAATGAGTTTTCTCCGTACGGTGGCTGAGCTCTCCCTTAGAGATAGGGTGAGAAGCACTGTCATCCGGGAAAAACTCGGAGTAAAACCGTTGCTCCTTCGCATTGAGAGAAGTTAGATGAGGTGGCTCAAGCGTCTGGTCAGGATGCCTCCCGGACGCCTCCCAGGGGAGGTGTTCAGGGCACGTCCGACTGGTAGGACGCCTTGGAGAAGACCCAGGGCACGTTGGAGAGACTATGTCTCTCAACTGGCCTGGGAACGCCTCGAGATCTGCCGGGAAGAGCTGGACAAAGTAGGTGGGGAGAGGGAAGTCTGGGCTTTCCTGCCTAGGCTGCTGCCCCTGCGACCCGATGTCGGATAAGCGGAAGAAGATGGATGGATGGATATTTGGAGAGAAATATTGTACAAGAAGCAGAGAAAATCTCGCTCTTGATTGTAAGATGTCCACATTTACCTCTAAAGGAAAGAGTGATAAAACTGTTACGTACAACATAAATGTCTTTTCCAAGACTCTTTAGAGACACTTATAATAGACTTGGTGCTAAGCTGAAGCCAAGTCGTAATGTTGGTATCCACGGTGATTTATCATCACCCGAAATAAAGCTAACAAACAGATCACCAAAGGCCTGGGACCCACCTGCTGCATCTACAACCTCCGGAAATGCTTCACTACTGTTCCTGTCTCCACCCTCACCCATGAGATTTCCTGACCGTCTTGAAAGCTTGGTGAAATCAGGGATTAAAATGCCTCCTCAGCCCATTCCATCAACCAAATCTCCCCGAACTTGGCCTCCACCATCAGCGCCCGTAGCTGCTATTCCCAATAGCTTCAATACTGTTGTCTATGAACACTAAGGGCCTCTTCGTTGCTAAACCTGATATCACCCAGAGGCCCAGGGAGGGAGTGTTCTCGCCTAAAACAATAACTACTGTCAATCCACATCGATTAGTTAAGACAGACATTTACTTAGACTGTCTGATCAAAGCAATCTAATCCAGATCCCTTGCAAGAACACAACACTCAGTTCATTCTAGCTAACCTTAAACATGCTGTACTCAATGTCAAATCTTTACGTAATAAATAATTTTTAATTAATAATTTTATTTCCTTTTACAATCTTATTTTCATGTATTTAACTGAGACATGGCTCGACAAAAACACAGCTAATGCTTTCCTGATTGAGTCTAGTCCTCATTTCAACTTTTTATTTGAAACACGACAAAACCAGAGGGGTGGGGGTGTTTGTGCCTTACTCAGGGACAATATACTCACCCAAAAATTGTCATTTGGGCTTTTTTCTTCAGACTTCCATACTTTATATTACCATTTACAAACCACCACAGATTTGTTTTATTGACAATTTTACTGAATTACTTTCAGCTATATGCACTGATTTTGACTGTTTCGTCATTACAGGGGACTTGAATGTGCATGTGGATGGAGCTAGTGACAGGCATGCGAAATAACTCACTGCTGTCCATGTTTGGTGTAACTCAGCATGTGACTGAACCTACCCATAGTAGAGGGCACACTCTTGATTTGATCATTACTAAGGGTGTTGCTATTTCAAATGGGAATGTTGTGGATGTTGCTTTGTCTGATCACTTGTGTGGTTTATTTGTCTGTTTCACCCAAACGAGCAGTTGGGTCAGCAGTTGTTGAGGGAAGACTCATGACAGCACTGGGACACATTTTGGCAAGAGTTAAGTTTGAAAACACCCCGTGTTCTAAATTTGATGACCCGTTGAGCTCTTATACATCAAGTGTTGTAAATGTTTTGGAAAAGAAGAGTCTGTCACAGCACAGAAAAGGGAGTGCCGGGGAGGTGAACGGAAATGGCGCAAGTCAAAGCTCTAGGTTCATGAGGTTTACAAAGTTACATGCTTTCAACCAAAGCTTGCGTAGAACAAATGAGAGTTATTTTTCTGAAATCATCACCAACTCTAGTCACAACTCTTGTGTACTGTATGCTACAGTTAACAGATTAACAAACCCTCCAGCTTCACTGCCCTTACAACTCACTTGAGAAAGACATTTGCAACATTCTTTCATGACAAAGTTCAAGGTATAAAAGATGCAATCATTTCCACAACACAAATATCTGTTATGCCGCCAGCTAAACACCTCGAGCTGACACATTTCTCACCTGTCATTGACAAAACAGTCGAAGACATCATCTGCAGTCTGAGTTTCATCAACGTTGCTGCCTTGATGAGTTACCCACTAGATTTCCAAAGTGTCTGTGCTGAGCAGTTTGCTACCACAAGTAGCACTCATCTAGTTCAGGCTACAACATTTCCAAGGGTCCTAAAAACTGCTGTCATTAATCCTCTTCTGAAGAAGAACAGTCTTGATGCCACAGCACTGAACAACTATTGGCCCAGATCAAAAATGGCATTTTTGGGAAAAGTAATAGAAAAGGTTGTATACCAACAGCTTACTGACTTTCTCCTCTCTAACAATGTGCTTGATACCCCACCACAGCACTGAGACAGCTCTGATCAAGGTGACAAATTCTATCCGCTTGAACACAGATGTAAAGTAGCGCTTTTAGTTCTGCTAGAACTGAGCGCTCCCTTTGACATAGTTGACCATGTGATCTTCAACCTCAACTCGTGCCTGAGAGTTCATGACAGAATGAACCAGCCAGACCTGACTGACCCCCGCAGAGACAGTTCCCCTTTGCAGAAAAGGCCGCTCGTTATGAGCATATGCGTATGACCACGATGGACCTGGCGGGCTCAAGGAGCGCCTCGAGGAATTAAGGACCAGCATCGCTCGCAGCCAGGCGACCGGACGCAAGGCCCACCTCCAGCCACCTCTCTATCATTCCGGATCTCTCGGAGACGTCTGGAATCCGTCCCTTGAGGGGGGGGCTATGGGCTTCTGGAGCCAGCCGCAGAGACGACAGGTTACCTAAGCGAGGTCGGGTTGGATCACCTCAGGCTCGGGTTTCACCTGCGGCCGAGAGCAAGCCGTCGTCCGCCGAGGCTCCTCCTTCTCTTCCGTCGACCGAGAGCAAGCCTTCGTCCGCCGCAGTCCTTCCCTCGGCCGAGAGCAAGCCGCCACTCACCGCAGCTCTTCCGTCCGACGAGACCAAGCCGCCACTCACCGCAGCTCTTCCATCCGCCGAGACCAAGTCGCCACTCACCACAGCTCTTTCGACAGCCGAGACCAAGCCGCCACTCACTGCAGCTCTTCCGACAGCCGAGACCAAGCCGTCACCCGGACCCGGCCGCTCCTGCTGCCTCCCACTTTGTCGCTGCGGACCCGGCCGCTCCATTTGTCTCTCACGGGGCTGCCTCGTCTGCCACGCTAGCCGGCTGCACTGTCGAGCGACCCTCCGTCGCCACCAGACACCTTCTCGGCAGCGGTGGGGATGCCGGTGCGGCTTCGTCGTTCGTCCGGTGGTGGGGGGCGTGCAAGCCCGGCGACCCTCCGCCGATCCTCCCTCCACCCACCCTGGAATTGATGGACTTGCTGAACGTCTGGCATCCGTTATGTGTCGGGGGGTATACTGTCACGTTTCGCAGGACAGGAGCGAGTGCTTCCTGTTCTGCGCTCTTATTTTGGCAATGTGTACTTCCTGCCGGGTGGAAGAGGTAGCCATTTCACACCCGGTGGCCGCGCAGCTGTTTCCATTTACCATTAGTGGCCGTTAAAGGACCAGCATCGTCAGACGTACGGCGCTGGTTCATTGTCGTTAATGTTGCTGTTGCCACGGTTCCTACTGTACCTTGTCTCCTTACCGGTGCTGTCACGTAGATCAGTTTACTTACCTTGATTCTACCTTTTGTATTTGTTTTCCACATAACCGTTTCCTCTGTCGCTTTTGTGTTGCTGCAATGAGTAACTGCACTTGCATTATTAAAAACTATATTTTTGCACGCCGCTGCCTCATCTCTGCATACTGGGGGTCAAGCACTCGATAACCTCAACTCGTGCCTGACAGTTCATGACAAATGTTACTCATCCCATGAGTATTAATGAATAACCTTAGCCTAAAATTTCCATTACGTTACCATTTTGCACAGTAATAGTATAGTTACTGGTAGTTTTTGTTTCTGTCTGTAATTTTTCTTTATACATTACATTTGTATAATTCCTTTAAAAGGACTTCCTTTAAAACATCACACATGAATTTGTTAGAGAATGGTATGCTATCTGCAGAAAAGAAAGAAAGAAAGAAAGAAAGAAAGAAAAAAGAAAGAAAGAAAGAAAGATTACCAAAGATTTTTTTGAGAAGACATTTTTGTGATGCAAATGTATTAATCTTTTGAACGCATATTGTTTTGAGAAGTCTTTACTTAATTGTCCCGAGCAACTAAATGGAACTACGTTTTTCATCATGGAAATCTGACCAGAACTGGATGGAGGAGACCAAGTGGGGGGTAAGTCATTGTTATTGGACTAGGATGCTGATGGGGATGTCATACAACTTCATGTAAAAAAATCCCAACTATCCCTTTAACTATGATGATGAACCTTACCCAGTCCAACTGGCTGTCACAGAGGGCGGTCTTCCACCCACATTAAGGCCCTTACTGGTGCCGACTGCAGCGCAATAACCATCAGACGGCATCTGCGGGAAAAGGGTTTAAAAAACAAAAAGCGAATTCAAAGACCTTGTCTCCTTCAATGCCACAAAACTGCCCGTTTAGACTTTTCCAGGGAGCATCAAACATGGGACATTGAAAGGTGGAAAAAAGTTTTATTCTCTGATGAGAAAAAATGTAACCTTGACGGTCCAGATGGCTTCCAACGTTACTGGCATGACAAGGAGATCCCACCTGAGATGTTTTCTACCCGGCACAGTGGAGGGGAGTCCATTATGACCTGGGGTACTTTTTCATTCAGTGGAACACTGGAACTTCAGGTGGTGCGGGGTCGTCAAACGGTGGCTGCTTACGTGCAGATGTTGCAGCGGGCATCCCTCATGACTGAATCAGATGTTTTATGATGTTGACTTCAGTGCAGTAGAACATGCCAATCTTCATATTCTACTGTTTTTCTAACATACGATCCACTTCTAGGATGTGCTGCATTTTCTATCAACAGTACATGGACCATTCAAAACAAGTATGATTATTTACAACTGTTTAAAGATCGAAATAAAAACAAAACATATTTGTGGCTGATGTGATGTGTGTCTGATTCCTGCAATCCAAAAATAAAAGCCGAGCCTTTGTTATAGGAACTTTAGAAATCAGATGTGTCTGATTCCAATTTACACCCGTTGCGAGCTATGAGACAGATTGGTGTCACGATAGCAACTCACAAAGAGCTGCTTATGTCAAATCTTATGCAACACTGGTGCACAGTAAGTGTACAGTGACTCAATTCTTTTGACCTGTATTTGCATTTTAAAGAAAACAAAGAATGATAGGAGGAAAATGAAATGCAATAGTTACATTTGTAAGTTTTCTCAACATGGAGAACTTTGGAAGATTTGGAGTTGGTTGTAGCACAGTCTGCTAGAATAAAATTGTTAACCCACTGGATGTTGAGGAGCCAGTTTATCTCTACCCTATGTGAATGTAGCATACCATACATTTTTATTTTCTTTATTGCAATAATATGCAAATGCACAACAGTTCCAACAGGACTTTTGATAAACATAGACAGGAATGTTGTTTTGAAGATGAACAGTTGTGATTGGCTAAAACACCTTGTAATTGAGTTACATGCATCTTGGTACACTAACTCTTGGTATGTTGAAATTACCACACATTCCAGCACTGGTAACTGGAGGCTATCATGAGCTCATCCAGAACATTTTACTGGGATATGATGCCAGAACGGAGACTTGGGATAATTTGCCAACATGCCAACTATGCCTACCTAAGTGGTGTCAAATTCAGAAGAGATCAAAACGCTGATACGTTGGAAAGTGTGTTTTATTCATCAATATCATTGAACTGCCCTTGAGCAAAAGATATCCAAGAGCATGGGAGACATTACCCCAGCATGTGTCTGAAAGCTGTGGAAATCAAAGATGTTTCAATCCCCTGTTGTTCAATAAAGAGTAGGGTGATCATATTTTGATTACTGAAAACCAAGACAATCAGCCCAGCAATGAGATACTCAAAGTTCGAAGTTTACTCATAAATGCCTTATAATTTCAATACATTTTAAGCATGCCTCCTGTGTATGGATAAAAATGATTTAGATTACAAAATACTCCTTGATTTGTTTCAATTCTGTAAAAATAACTTGAATATCTCTGGAATAAAATGGATGAAATAATGTGAGAAATAGTGTCTCTTCTGTTTTAGAAAAATCATCCTGTAAGAATAGAATATTTTCAAGTCTTACTGGTCAAATAAATAAAAAAATATGAAAAAAATATTAACTATATTAGCAAATCCAACTTTAATAAAAATAGCTCTCACAAATGTTTCATTGTAAACTTTTCAATAAAAAAAAAAGCTATTACTTTAACAAAAGAGCACATTTTCATCACTTTCTAAACAAAAACCAGGACGGCCAGGACAGGACGTGAAAACAGGACATGTCCTGAGAAAACTGAACGTTTGGTCACCCTAGCAAAGAGTGCTCACGTTGAGTCAACAACATCCCTCGAACAGAAATTGAAAAGAATAAACCATGTATCATAGTAACTGTTTCCAGTACCTTTTCAATACATATACCTGTAACTCCCTATATAACTTTTATGAATTGACATTACAATGGAAAGTATAGAACATAATTAGTGTGAATGTCTGCCGCACAGTTCTTATATACACTGTATACGGTACACAATTATTAGGCAAATCATATTCAGGTCCTGTATATTTTTCAAATAGCTGTTGTCTTCCCTCATTATGTTTGAAAAGAGCTCACAAATTGTCAATAGGATTTAAAACAAGTGAGGAAGGGGCTCTGGTCATTATTCGGTCAACAATGGCAAATAATTTGAGACGGAGAATGTTACTGGAGTAGGAGCTAATCAATGTGTCACAACAGTCACTTTTATTGCAAATGTTAAGCCAAAATCGGAGGAGAAGCCTTATCCAAATGTGGGCTGCATGGCCTCTGAACAGCTTTTATACACACAGAAAATAATGAAGAAAAAGCCACCCACTCACTGTCCTTACAGTTCGTGTCGCCAGATGACATTTTTTGGAGGTGCATGTGAGTGTTTGGAGGGGAAGGCGCGAGACAGCGCACCCTAAACTAGTGCCTTGGCGTGGGAGCATAAACCAAGCTTTAATGAGCCCAGCCCATATGAGTACACCTCAAACACCTTGTTTGACTAGAAGCAGTGCTTCATGTTCATTATTGATCCAGAAACAAGTCCATAATAATCATCATCTCACCATCATTCAGTAAAACCTTTGAAAAGTCAGCCTTTGTGTATTTCTTGGGCTGATTTTGACCCTTCAACTTGTGAGTCGTGTGGTCGTGTTTCGGCCTTCTTTCCAATGACCTCTGAGCACTTGACTTGTACTTCTCAGCAGTCTGCATAAACTTTATTTCAGGAATATTGTGGCACTGGGGATTTAAGCCTTTGGCCCTCATTTTTGTGTTTGTGTTTCGTTTGTGTTTCTTTCTACTCTGTTGACTATTAGCAATAAGTGTTTGTTTGTACGGTGGCCACTTCTTAAAAGTTCAGCTATTTCATGATTACGTTAATCTGAATTGCATTTTAGTATTTGTTTATTTTTTAAGCCATTGTTTTCAGTTAAATTGCTTTGTTGTCCCATTTCACTTGAGGCATTGCAAATGCATTTCTCTGACAAGGGTTCACTACAATAAACTTGAAGATGTTCAGTGTTAGAAAATGTACATACTGCAGATATAAGGATAAGAAGAAGTTCATAAATACACAGGACTTGGTGGAAAAAGTCCTTTCTGCCAATTGATGGTGCTCACCTGAAGCGTGGATGTTCAGAGTGGCGTGGGAACTTTATCTCAGCCCTGGGAAGGATGTAAATTTTGGGACACATCATCAGTAGTGTACCTTTGAACCAGTGGGTGTTTTCGGCCTTTCAACTTAGACACCCTCATCAAAGGCGGCCAACGACAGGGTGATCAAACCTGAGCCTATGTCCAATGCTCAATCATGAGTAAAGTAGTGCCTGGAAAGTGGAGGGAGATGAGCTAGGCAGTAAGGTCACGACCTGGGATAAAAAAAATTTGCCCCGCCCACCAGGTCATCGCTCATCCTCCCCCCTTCCTCCCACCCCTGAGTAAGGGCAGGAAGGAAGTGAGTGGGTTTAAAACTTCTTTAGGGTCGGTGGGTACCCTCCTTCAGGATGTTTCGATGATAGCCCCATGACACCTCCAGAGAGCTCATCGGCAACACCTGGCATCCCAGGTGTGTGCCCCCCTCTGCTTTGAGCCCAGCAAGTGTCCTTACGCTTGATCCATAGCCACTGGCTGATTCTTTCGGCCGCTTCAGAGACTGATCTTATTGTCTGTCGCAGAGCCTGTCCATGAATGCCAAGGTCTTTCATAAGCCTGATGGTAGAAGAAGCCACAAAACCTCTGCATCCTACTTCAGCTGGATAGACCTTGGCCTTCCATCCTCGTTGTTGTGCATCTGCTGCCAGACCTGTGTAGCGCATTTTCTTTCGTTCTAGGCCTTTTTGGTGGAATCCTCCCATGGGACAGTGAGCTCTATGATGTAGACCACCTTTAGTGAAGGGAACCATAGCACCAAGTCTGGCCTGCGCGTGGTGGTTGCAGTCTCTACAAAATACTTACTTGACAAATAACTGTACATGCAGTGTAGAAGATAACAAGATCACGACAGATACACTTTAAAGGGCTGCAAACTTTTTGACAATCTCTTCTGTCTGAATAATAACATGACCACTTATCCACAATTAATTATAAGTATGTCAAAAATGCAATTGACCTTTGATAAATCCCCCAAGATATGAACTCGTTAAAGCACCAAATGGTGTGCAAGTAACTATAGTAACAATATTCCCACAAGACTGTAAAATGTAAATGCTCTGCTCATTAAATGGGGAGCAAATTCATTTTATCCTGCAGGCCCGCATGCATAACAGCTCAAGGCAAGGATTTGAGGCACGTAGATGTTCTGATATAATCTCTGACACAGTCTGACTCTACAGACTTACGCCATTTGGTTAGCTCGGCAGAGTAAAGCATAATTTGACCTTAAAGAATGGTTTTGGAATCTCATATCAAAGAAAGTCAGAATTACCACCCTTAGTACCTCAGTTGGATTTGGCATGTAATGCATATTAATGCTGTTTATGGGCCTCTCGATCAGGTTCCACTTCTGTCGCTTAAATGGCTCTGCAAAAAGTCTCGCTCTGTCACGTCTTAAGGCTGAATTATTATTAACAGTGCGCCGGCTCTGTTGACGGCGTTTATTCATTTCTAACTCTTGTCCGGGAGCACTCTTAAAGTGCAGGTCTCCACTAAAATTTTCCTGAGTGAGAAACCACAACTCCATTTTCTCTTTGACTAGCTAGCTTCGGTGTAGTCGTAAACAATGATGACTGGCGACATCCAAATAAAAATAGCGTATTGTAGCGACCATGTGACATTGATGTTCTGATTTCTGGTGTTCGTGAATGCACCTCATTGTGAATGTTATTTGATATATCGCTGCGACTGTGGAGAGGAAGAGAAGTGTGTGCAAGTTGATTGTGTTGGAACTGCACTGCAGTTGCCGTTCATTTTGGCAGTAAAACTTAAAAAGACTGTCAGACTCGGTGTGACTCCATCAACATGCTACAGTATTATTTAGGTGATCTTTTTTACAAACTTTTTTGTTATGGTGGACTTGTTGGCATTTCCAAGAGAGTGAAAAAACAGAAATGATGTACGAAGAAAAGCTGACCAATCACAGCTTTACAGCCCATGTTGCCATTGACACGAGGTTGGAATTTTTTGGGGTGCACGTCAAGCTCCGCCGGAGGGTTTGGAGAGGGTGAAGCGCTGTGACTCAGGAGCATAATTAAGCCTTTAGGATATAACAAGTTGACAGCCTCACTATTTAGTACCTTGCTTCGTTTGATATTAAAGTTGGTTTGTAGATCTGGCCAATCAGTAGAATACATCTAAAAAAAAATCAGAAAATAAAATGAATGCATTTACTACATTAATTATGTTGTTTGGGTATGTGCATCAATCCTTGCATTTTGATAATGTCAGGCTCACCTTGATGGTTTAAATCTGTCCTTTTTGGCTGCAATGAAAATGTCAGATCTGAGTGATACCAAATTTGTATCCACATTTAAACCAGATCTGATTGCAATTCTATTCCGTGCATTTTTTAAAAATCTGAATTGTGCCACAAAACTATCACTTGAATCAAGTTATACGATTCCAGGCAAAGTTATTGTGTGGGGTACAGCCGTGCCTTGTTTTGAATCCAACCATCCATTAATTTTTCATTCCGTGTATGAACCTTTTTTTTATATCGGCCGGTACTGCCACACATGACTGCGTGGCCAACATGCTAACCACTAGACCACCGTGCGGCCCGTTTGCAATTATCGTCTTCCTTTAATACTTCTAATCTAATATCTAGAGGTGTCTTAGAATAATCAACGATTTGACGATTCGATTTGGAGGAGTCTGACTATCAATCTCGCCGTCAAATCATACGAAAATGTCATGTGATCGAGATTGTACCATTCTGAAAATGCTGCTAAAAATGATTTGTGTGTTTCAGCAGAAGACCTATACTTATTAAGCATTAATGACCCGTAATAATCACCCGTTGCAGTTGCACACTCCAAAGGAACTACGGGGAGTGCTAGGATGACATCGACGGACTTGTTGAATCATAATGGCCACTAAAAAAAATAATCCAAAGAAATTAGGTTGTTGTTTTTCAAACCATGCTGTTCCTATTTTATGTGCACTTTTCTGATGGTAAATGGTATTTCATTTGTATTGCGCTTTTCCACCTCCAAGGCACTCAAAGCGCTTTGACACTTTTAGCACATATACCTACTGATGACACAGCATCAGGAGCAACTGGGGGTTCAGTATCTTGCCCGAGGATACTTCGACATGATCACAGGAGGACTGAGGATCGAACCTGCAACCTTCAGGTTGGGAGACAACCACTCTACCACCCAGATTTGACTATGAAAATCCTTCGTTGAACACAGCCCTACTAACTCATTCAATCCCAGCCATTTTTCAGAAGACAAACCCTTCAGTACTGCCCATTTTAGACGATTTTGAATATTGTGTTCTATAGCTATATAAACATGGAACCTACCAAAGGAAAGATTAGGCTTCCGTCTTTCATCAGAAAAAAAAAAAGTTTGTTTCTATCTTTTTCCGTTGTTTAGTAATCAGCAGTAGAACATAAGTACGTTTCAGGAAAATATTAGTAGCCGACTAGTTTCCGCAGAAGGTGAAGTGTGTTACTTTTGTGCTCACTAACAATGCTTTGAAGAACACAGTGGTGAGTTTCGCACAGAGCTTGAAGAAGGGTCCATCCACTAGTGTTCTGTGTTATGTGCAAGAAACGTCACCATTACGTCACCTCGTGTTCGGCCCAACAACACCAAAAATAGTAAGCTGTGAAAAAAACTGAATAATAAATTAGACCTTTTTTTCTGTAAATGTTAGAATTATGAGTTCAGTAAACAGTGCCCTGCTGCCATGAAATATGCCAACATGTGACATTTAAGTTTTTCCTCATAAACTGAAGCAGAAGTTTATTTCAATATGCAAATTGATTACAAAATAACAATTTTAATATTTGCTTGTATAACAGGGTCAACTAGAAAAGCACTCTGAGAGGGCAGACCTCCGCCAAGTGCCATAGTCCCCCCTCCCCCAAATTCTGATTTACACCATAAATATCAGTCGTACAGTTATGCTACCTACATATTTTGATTGCTAATGTTAGCTAATGTTAGAATGCTAACACCAGCATAATAGTGGTAAGTGTTTACATAAGTGTCCAGCTATGAAAATGGCTAAAAATGTTACTATGCTAATGTCAGCATGGTAGCAATGGTAACATGCTAACATTAGCATGTTAACATGTAACACAATAGTAGTAAGTGTTTATATATGTGTCTCGCTAAAAATCCTACTATGCTAATAATTGTATGATACGGTAACACTTTATAATAAGGTAACACAAAGTTACAGTAGTTCATGAGGAATGAACCTACCTAACCCTAACCACTACTCATTAGTTCTTCATTAGTTCCTCTAAATGTACTCTACTCTAAATGTATGTGCCTTAGTCCCTCAGTAACTAACAAACAGTAACTTTAATTAGTTGAATGCTTTGATGTTGGAACGGTCTGAATCAGTAGAGAAACATGGAATGATCCGGAAGAAAAAATGTGGGAATTTTTGTCCAGTGGCTAATAGCATGAATGTCCTGACTTTGTTGAATTAGTTGACGTTGGAATGAGGTGAATCGGTTGAGAAATGTGGTAGTAGTAGGTAATAGGAGTCTTACGGAAAAGCGTGAATTTTGGGAAAATGTGGAGTTTTTTGATTATAAATATAAGCAGCCTGTTGAACAGTTTCATGTTGGAATGGCTTGAATCGGTTGAGAAATGTGGCAGTCGTAGTAGGTAATTAGTTTTAGGAAAAAGGGTGAATTTTGGGAAAATGTAGAATTTTGGATCACCCCCAAAATTTCATCCAGATCCATTCAGACTTTTTCAAGTTATTTTCAACACAAACAAACAGACAAACAGAAAAAACAACACTGGCAAAAACACCGCGCTGCATTTTGCGCTGCACTTGGCGGAGGTAAAGTCCTTCTTAATATGTCATTACTGTTATATAATTACACAAAATCGATGTTAAAATAATACCTGATGTGTTGTATTGTTATGTCATTCATGTCCAATTAGTGTGACACTTTCCTCTTTATACGTTTGGGCTATGTCTTTCTACTTCTCTTTTGTTTGTGAATTTGATGTGAGAGGTACATACTCAGCCATCACCTTGTCTCAAAAAGTCAGACATCTTAAGACAAGGTGACACATATGACAAGACGTCTTTGTGAGTCAAGACATGCCTATAAGACGTGTTTATAAACATTTGTCTGAAGATGTCTTAAGATGTCTTGGAAATATTAAGATGACGATGCTTGAAGATGTCTTAGTAACATGTACAATATGATTATGGATTACTTATTTTGACAAGGTAGGTACAGCTACATTTTTTAAATGGTATAATAACACTAAATAATCTTGTTCATTGCTGACAGAACAAAACTAAAATAAGTTAAATCTTATAAAGTTCAAATAAATTGGTCTAAATGCCCTTATGCGCTCAACAGATTTGCTCTGCCAGGGAAAAGTGTGAGATACACCTCTCCTGTTATACAGAATTTATTTGACTTTGATGTTTTCTTGTGATGCAAATTTGGAGCGGCCGGACCGGAGCAAGAGGGGATAGAGAAGAAGAGAAAAGAAAACAGGAGTGTTCCA
Source organism: Dunckerocampus dactyliophorus (assembly GCF_027744805.1). NCBI lineage: Eukaryota > Metazoa > Chordata > Actinopteri > Syngnathiformes > Syngnathidae > Dunckerocampus > Dunckerocampus dactyliophorus. The sequence goes on along the minus strand of NC_072819.1, from coordinate 35,646,074 downwards.
GACTAGGATTTCAACCACAGTCCACTGTGCTGACATTGTTACCCACTACGCCAATCAGACACTTTAAAAAAGTTAACTCTTACATTATACATACGCTAAGTGCCACATAGTATGCAGTATATAAGTTCCTTATTGGCTAAAGTGCAGCATTAAAAGTTCCAGCTTGTAGTTGAACTTAGTAGTTTGGTCTTATCTACTCGTCTTTGTCTATTAACCTCAGCCCCTTTGATATTTATAATTAAAAAAAACATTATTGCATATATTTAAACACAAATCTTTGTGTTTTCATTAGTTATTAGTATCAACATTTGAGCTTTTTCTTGTTACATTATGCCTTTTGCTCTACTTTTCCACTTGCTGAGATTTTGTTTATTTTATGTCTGCAATGAGCCACGTTCCACAGATGGCCTTTGGGCCACACCTTGGACACCCATGCATGTTTCGCCAGAAAGGCGAGGTGTTGCCAGGCAACACAGGGCTCTGCAGCTGGTCAGGGGTTGGGTTTCATTGTGGAGTGGTTTAAAAAGTGGTTTATAAACGTTACAGACCAGAATTGCATGGCGATACTTACGCACAATCGCAGGGAGAGCTCCACTCTCATAGTTAACCTTTGTGACTGCTTGTATTTAATTACCAAATAAATGCATGACGCAAGAAACACTTTCTGTCTTTCACTTTTAATGAGCACCCCTAATCGCTAAATATAGCGACCGTGTCGCTACATTGTCAACATAGATTTCTTCTATGTATAAGGTGTATTATGAAGAGGAGTTGGTCGCCATAGTACCATTATTAATGAAGCAAGACACCCACTTAACTGTTGCATCATCACTGATACGCCTGACATTCATTTCTTCTACTAACTTGGTGTTAAGTCCGTGGTGTGGTTTGGACCCCAGATGCAGAGGCTGAGAGCTGGTGTGGTTGTAAAGGAACTTTTAATCACAAAAAAATGCAAAAAGGCAGTTCCACAAACAGAAAGCGATGGTGTCTTGGCAAAAGAAGGAACAGAAAAACAAAAGGGCAACACCATGAAGAGCAGTACAAACTTGGGGAGTAAAGCTGGATGGCAGGGAGCGACAGGGTCCAAAAAGGCGTAGCACGAGGATTGTGTAGTAGGAGTTCTGGGACGAGTAGCGAGACAATAAACCAGCGGCTGCCAGCTGCGGGTAGTCAGCTTAAGTAGGTCCAGACTAATAAGCTACAGGTGTGCCCAGCGTCCCCGCCTCCAGCCTGCTCAAGGTGTGACTGCAAAAAAGAGAAAACAGGCCAGGAGAAGGCAGGTACCAAGGCAACACAGCACATCAACCACCAGTGCTCACTGGCAAATGTGACAGTACCCCCCCCTTAATGGGCTCCACCCGGCGGCTTACCTGGCTTCTCCGGGAAATGCTTGTGAAAGTCCGAAATGAGGGTGGGGTCGAGAATGAGGGACCGGGAGATCCAAGAGCGATCCTCAGGGCCGTACCCCTCCCAGTCCACCAGATACTGAAAACCCCTGCCCCTTCTTCTCACGTCCAAAATGGCCTTGACCGTGAATGCAGGGTAGCCGTCGATCAGCCTAGGAGGAGGAGGAGGCACCTCCGGAGGGCTGAGGTTGCTGGAGGTGACTGGCTTGAGGAGTGAGACGTGAAAAACCGGGTGTATCTTGAGGGATTCTGGCAGAAGGAGTCGAACCGCGGACGGGTTCAAAACACGATCCACAGTGTAAGGGCCGATGTACCTGGGTTGGAGCTTCTTAGAGTCTGTTTGGAGGGGTAGATCCCGGGAAGAAAGCCACACCCTTTGTCCTGGCTTGTAGTCTGGGGCGACTGAGCGATGGCGGTTGGCTAGGCGTTGGTTGCGCTCTGAAGTCCGGCCCAGAGCTGCCCGTGTGTTGCGCCAAGCCCGGCGGGCCCGGTGAAGGTGGGCAGCCACGGAGGGAACTGCCACCTCTGACTCCAGGGAAGGGAATGCTGGGGGTTGGTAACCATAGGCAACGTGGAACGGAGAAAGGCCCGTGGCGGAGCAGACAAGGGTATTGCGAGCATACTCGATCCATGGCAGGTTGAGGGACCAGGAGGCGGGCTGCTGAAGGCAAACGCAGCGAATGGCCGCCTCCAGGTCCTGATTGGCTCGCTCTGTTTGGCCGTTGCTCTGAGGGTGATAGCCTGAGGACAGGCTGGGTGATGCTCCGAGGGACTTGCAGAACGCCTTCCAGACTGCTGATGTAAACTGTGGGCCTCTGTCCGAGACCACATCCAGAGGGATCCCGTGGAGTCTGAAGGCGTGGGAGACAAGTAGGTCTGCCGTCTCCAGGGCAGACGGAAGCTTGGGGAGCGCGATGAAGTGCGCCATTTTAGAAAAGCGGTCTACTATGGTGAGAACGACTGTATTTCCATTAGATGAGGGAAGTCCTGTCACAAAGTCCAGTGCAATGTGGGACCAAGGGCGGGAGGGGATGGGAAGCGGTCGTAAGAACCCCGCTGGGGCCAGATGCGATGGCTTGTTCCGCGCACAAGCTGGACAGGCGGCCACGAACCTCTGGACGTCGGCTCGGAATGAGGGCCACCAGAACCGTTGCGCCAGCAGGAAGGCGGTGCGGGAGACTCCGGGGTGACATGCTACCTTGGAACCGTGGGCCCACTGGAGGACCTCGGAGCGAAGTCCCGGGATGACAAACAGCCGGGCCACCGGACATCCCTCTGGGATGGAGACTTCCTTTGCCGCGTTGGCCACCCGCCGCTCGATGTCCCATTGCAGGGCCCCCAGGATCCGGGACTGGGGAACGATGTACTCCTGGCGGGGTTCCTCCAGGACAGGTGCGTGTAGTCGGGAGAGGGCGTCAGGCTTGCAGTTTTGGGAGCCCGGGCGGTAGGTCAGGGTGAAGTTGAAACGTGTGAGGAAAAGGGCCCACCGTGCCTGTCGGGGGTTGAGGCGCTGAGCGGATCGGAGGTATGACAGATTCTTGTGGTCGGTGTGAACAATGAACGGGAGCTCGGAGCCCTCCAGCCAGTGCCTCCACTCCTGCAGGGCTAAGATAAGAGCCAATAATTCTCTGTTACCTATGTCGTAATTTCGTTCGGCCGGGGTCAGGCGGCGAGAGAAGAAGGCACAGGGGTGGATCCTCTGGTCATCGCTAGAGCGCTGGGAGAGGACGGCTCCTACGCCGGAGTCGGAGGCGTCGACCTCGACAATGAATTGAGAGGAGGGATTGGGGTGGGTAAGCACAGGAGCCGAGGTGAATAAAGATTTAAGTCTACTGAATGCAGTGTCTGCCTCTGGGGTCCACGTAAACGGGATTTTAACAGATGTGAGCTTCGTCAAGGGTTCGGCTACCCGGCTAAAGTTCCTAATGAAACGACGATAGAAATTGGCAAAGCCCAGGAACCTCTGAAGAAGCTTCCTTGATGTAGGAACGGGCCAGTCGACCACAGCCTGGAGTTTAGCTGGGTCGGGACTAAGTTGGCCCCGTTCCACAATGAACCCCAGAAAGGAAACGGATGATGAGTGAAAAGAACATTTCTCTGCCTTAACAAATAGTTTGTTCTCGAGCAATCTTTGGAGTACTAGCCGCACGTGCTGGACGTGCTCCTCAAGCGACGAGGAAAAAATTAGGATGTCGTCCAAATAAACGAAAATGAAACGACCAAGCATGTCTCGCAGGACGTCATTGATGAAGCTTTGAAATACGGCTGGAGCGTTGGTGAGCCCGAAGGGCATGACGAGATATTCAAAGTGTCCGAGAGGGGTATTGAAGGCGGTCTTCCATTCGTCACCCTCTCGGACACGGACAAGATGGTAGGCGGAACGGAGGTCGAGCTTAGTGAAGATTGTGGCGGAGTGGAGGGAGTTGAAGGCGGAATTCATAAGCGGTAATGGGTATTTATTTTTGACTGTTATATCATTGAGAGCGCGGTAGTCTACACAGGGGCGTAAGGACTTATCCTTTTTCTCCACAAAAAAAAACCCAGCAGCTAATGGAGAAGAGGAGGGGCGAATGAGGCCAGCCGCGAGGGATGTGGCGATATAAAGTTCCAAAGCCTCCCTTTCGGGTTTAGAAATGTTAAATAGTCGCGAGGAAGGAAGGGTAGCCCCGGGGAGTAACTCGATGGCACAATCATAAGGTCTGTGCGGAGGAAGTGACTGAGCTTTCTCTTTACTGAACGCTTCCTGGAGGTCGTGGTATACCGGAGGCACCGAGGTGAGATCAATTTTTTCTGGGAGTTCAATCTGAGCGGACCGAGTGCGTGGAAACGCAGATTTGAGGCAGTGTGTGTGACAAAAAACACTCCAATTGATAATGGAGGATTTAGTCCAATCAATATGGGGGTTGTGTTTAAGCAACCAGGTAAGCCCTAAAACAATGGGTGCTGAGCGGGAAGGAATGACGAGGAAGCTCATGGACTCTGAGTGATTACCAGAAATGCGGAGAAGAAGTGGGACAGTTTGGTGTGTGATAGTGGCTAGGTGACGCCCATCAAGAGAACGCACCACTCTTGTCTCATTGAGTTCTATCACAGGAACACAATGTTGTTTAACAAAAACCTCATCAATAAAATTGTCATCAGCACCGGAGTCAATAAACGGTTTGATTTCTAATTGTCTAGTTGACCAGGAGAGTGTACCTGGGAGTTGTAGTCTACGCGCCGGGTCAGGTGGTGACGTCATCACGGAGGGCGTGTCCGCGGGCGCGCTCGGAGGACTGGAGCGTGTTGCTTGGGTGCGTGGGCTGTCGGGGCGGACGGGACACCGGGAGATGGAATGGCCTGCATGTCCGCAATAGATGCACAGGCGGAGGAGCTTGCGTCGGTTCCTCTCTGCAGGAGTGAGACGGCTCCCTCCCAGCTGCATAGGTTCGTCGACCCTCGGCGCCGGAGGTAATTCCCTGTAGACGGATGGCGGAGGCGGCATCTGTTGGGCCTAGTAGCTGCCGTGGCTGTAGCTAGGAGTGATGCGTCTCCGGTCCGTGAGGCGATCGTTGAGCCGTTTCTCTATGCGGATGGCCAAGGCGATGAGGTCGTCGAGGGTCGCCGGAGTCTCCAGCGGAATCATCTGATCCTTGATGGGGTCGGCGAGGCCCGTGAAGAATACGTCCAACAGAGCAGAAGCGTTCCAGTCACTCTTTGCTGCGAGCGCACGGAATTCCACGGCGTAGTCAACGGTGCTGCGGCGCCCCTGACTTATCCGCAGAAGGGTGCGTGCTGCGTCGCGACCAGGAGGAGTTCGTTGGAACACCTGTTCCATAGCCTTGGTGAAGGCGGAATAGGAGGAGCAAATGGGGGAACGACGGCTCCATTCCGCCGTGGCCCACTCCCCGGCTCTGCCCGTCAGGTGGGATATAATGAAGGCGATCCGTGCCCGCTCGGACCGGAAAGCAGCTGCCTGCAGCTCGAAGTGGAGCTCGCATTGAGTCAAGAAGGTGTGTACCTCGCCGGAGTCGCCGGAGAATCTCTCGGGTTTGGACAGCGCTGCGCCGAATGCAGGTAAGATGGCGTCTGACGAGGGCGAGGGGTCTGCGGGAACCTCAGGGTTAGCGGGGGGTGCGGTGGTGGAAGAGCCTTGTTGTAGAATTGCGACCAACGCGCCGAGCTGGGTCTCCAGAGCCTGCATGCGTGCGTCTTGTTGGTCCGCTAGACTTTTGATGCACGAACCCAATGCATTCATTTGTTCCTCTTGTCTGCCCAGGCGTTGGGCCTGGTGACGTAGCGCCAGCTTAATGGGCTCGGGCTCCGCGGGGTCCATGGTTTGGCTGGTTTATTCTGTTAAGTCCGTGGTGTGGTTTGGACCCCAGATGCAGAGGCTGAGAGCTGGTGTGGTTGTAAAGGAACTTTTAATCACAAAAAAATGCAAAAAGGCAGTTCCACAAACAGAAAGCGATGGTGTCTTGGCAAAAGAAGGAACAGAAAAACAAAAGGGCAACACCATGAAGAGCAGTACAAACTTGGGGAGTAAAGCTGGATGGCAGGGAGCGACAGGGTCCAAAAAGGCGTAGCACGAGGATTGTGTAGTAGGAGTTCTGGGACGAGTAGCGAGACAATAAACCAGCGGCTGCCAGCTGCGGGTAGTCAGCTTAAGTAGGTCCAGACTAATAAGCTACAGGTGTGCCCAGCGTCCCCGCCTCCAGCCTGCTCAAGGTGTGACTGCAAAAAAGAGAAAACAGGCCAGGAGAAGGCAGGTACCAAGGCAACACAGCACATCAACCACCAGTGCTCACTGGCAAATGTGACACTTGGAATATTAAAACCTAACTTCCACTGGTGATCGCCGGTGCTTGTAAAGTTGGCGCTCAGCCAAATGTAACGAGCGTAAATAGAATTGCTCGATGATTAAGGGTGCAGGCAAGTCCGAACAGCTACGTGTTTTGATCTTACAAATCAAAACAAATGTAGAATTACTACAGTTTCTGCTTAGCCATTAACACAGCGGCAGCTGTTCAACTTCGATGTAAAAAACAGCCACATGTCACTCGTTGACGTTGACACTGGGATCACCGAGGTAGTTTGGATTGCGGGGTTATAGACTGTGTGAAGCACTTAATGTGTAGTTCCAATCATGTCTTACGCACAGCCACTTCCGTATTATGTGTATTGTCATTCACAGGAGCATTGCCATAGTTCACAGTCTGACTTTCTCTAAATGATAAATATCGTCACGTTTTAATCTTGCGACACGTGATCCCGTGACACCCCTACAGGCAGGACAATCAACTGGCAGTAAATTCTGCAAGAAGATACTTTACTTGACAAAGATGTTGCTGCAATGACACCTTTTCCTTTTCTGAAGTACAGAAGACGCCCATTTAAGTAATGACTGCCGTCATACCTAAGATAAATATTTTTCATACTAGGAGTGTTGTGGGTGACATTGATGGAGCTGAAGTGACAGGCAGACTGTTGTTTATCTGTTTTCCTGCTTCATGACTCAGGTGCAAGTCGAACTGGAGAGAGTGCCACAAGCTTTATCTCTCCTCAGCTCCTCCTTCCTCTGTCTTTCTTCTTTCCTCGTCCAACCACTACCCTACCCTCATTCTCCCAGTCACTCTGCCTATCTCTTGCCTTGACCTCCATAGTTGTCACAGCTTGTCTCGCTCACTGCCGACAGGTCTGTCTGATTCGCAGTCCATTTGTGCGAATAAATGAACTCTTTAAGCGCCTCAGCTGCCTACTTCCATTGAGCTTCACTGCCTCAGTGTTATTCCTCATTTTCCAACATATTCCTCAAACTCCATTCCCTCTGTTGCATCACTACACTTCATTCTTCTCATCATTTGACATCACCTTATTTTGTGTCTCCCACAGACTAGTCGGGCAAGACCCAACCCTGGCTTGTACACATTGAGCCTCCCACTTGTGTGCACACGTACTGATCCTTTAACACTCCAAGGCTTTCAAATGTGATGTCCACAGAGGGACGCGCAAACATGTAACATGTGTGCTTCCTGTAGCTCTTACATAATTTCCCAGTTATATAACCAATTACAAAACATAACTTTTGTTGTTTTTGCATCGATTATCACAGTCAGTGTACTGTACTATTTATATGATCAAACCAGGTCTTACTACCCTGTGCGTGATGTGGAATTAACATGTTCACCTGATGTCACTGTAATTTTCCAGTGCCATTTTCCTGCCGTGGCTTCATCGTATAGCATCCTAAAGATGATTTCATTATGCATGATGCATAAGAGTGAAGGAAACAGGTCCTACTGTGACATAGGCTACTAACTCTTCATCTTCCCACACACGCTGTACACATCACGTATGTGATAAGTACTTTCTCACATGTCACAGGGCAGAAAATCAGTTTCTGAACGCTTTACCCTAATTGTATCCACTTGTGGGTAACATTCACTTTTTATGTGTGTGTGTGTGTGTGTGTGTCTGCATGTACAAAGCCTTGTGTGTCCACAGGGGATCACATTGTCATTTACAGAATGTGTACTGTGCTATTTACTCCTATTTACTCATCTGCTCTGAAATGCTCCATGCTATGTTTTCTCTTTAACCTCCCAGTTTCAAATAAAGGACACACCCAGTGACTCATAGGGCAACAGTGTCTACAGCAGGGGTGTTCACACTACGGCCCACGGGCCAAATGCATCCCACGATCCATTTTGAACTGGTCTGTGTCAAAGTCTAAAAATATAACAGACTATGGCCCGCATATAATATGTACTTACCTGTTTTGTACTTATTAGTTTAATCACTAGGTGAAGATGGCAGTGTCACAGACTAAAAATTGCAGAAGGTCAACAGATATGGTGGAACCCAGAAGACGCAAGATTACAGACGAGTGCTATGCGTAGGGCGCCATGATTGCCACAGTTACGGTTACTGTTTAACTTTAACTTAACGTTTAACTACAGTTAAAAGCGTAATCTCGTGTAAATTGACATAATTTAATTCAATTCTGTCATCATGAGGAGAAGAAACGCTTGTGTGGGGAAATATTTCCCCAGGGGACTGCTGATTCATGGTAGTATTTCCTTAAACAGTCTTCCGCTCCCTGAAGCGGCCACCTGAAACGCCAGCTAAGTCGGAGAGATAACTTGGAAAGACATGTCTTACTTGTCAGCTAGCGTGAGTGGAACTGTGGGTTAGCAGAGCGTGCTACTGCAATTATGTACAGTATAAGTGTGTTTACGTGTTGTGTTTGCCGCTTGTTAATAAAGCAATTGGAAATATATCGTGATGATGTCTTCCTTAACCCTTTTATTCACTGACATAAAAAGCACACACTCTATGGTGGTAAAATAAGTGTAAAAAGGACCTTATATGCGTGGAGATTAGGGATTAGCCGAATACTGGTTTTAGACGAGCATCCGTTACGTATGATGCATTTTTGTCGAGTGCGGGCATGAAACGGGTACTGCTCGTCATTATCCGTAATCGTGATGATAGAAAAACCTCATTGGGTAACTACTTATGTATTCACTCGTCACGCTCTCTGATTGGCCAGTCACACACAGCAACCGCCACTCCCTAGACAGCCTTGCTGCAGGCTGCAGCAAGTACATGGTGCAGTTGGCTAGACAAAGTTGAAAACGGCTTGTGTCGCATTGGTCACTGCATCCACTCCGGATGTTTTTTTTTTAGGTTTTCCTCAGCTCAGCTCGTATCTCAAATTACTTGGTAAACTTGTTTCATTACGTATGCGGTGCATTTGACAAGACAGAGCTATAAACGGCTCGTGTTGCGTCGGTCACATTTTTTTTTCCGTGTGCTTGCTTTTTTTGTATTTTTCTGATGATATAAAGTGAGTTGAGAAAATTTGCTCGTAGTACTGAACGCGGTGCTTTTGAGAAAACTACAGTGAACAAAGCTAACAGATTACCTCCCTGTTTGCCATCACTGGATGTTTGCATGAATCACCAATTTCACACAGATCATTAAAAAATACTTAAATAATGAAATCTTACAGATCACTTACACACATACACAGTACACATATACTGTAGCTGAATAATAAACAATAAATACAGCAACTTCTGATCACTCCATGCCAATTTCAGACTTAAAATAATGTACAGATTTAAGCCCCACCTATTTCTGGTTAAACCACACCCACTTTCGGTCTATACCACACCCACTCCGAGTAAAGATACGGATACAGATAATATAGATGGGTGAACAGATACAGATAGCGGTTTACTCGCTCAGCCCTACTCTTAATGCTTGCACTCCTATTGAAAAGCCAACTGTAAGGTTTTAAGGATGCCCTCTGAAGTCAGATAAACCAGGTAGTGGGAGTCTCGTGTGGAGATACTTGTGTGTAATTATAAATAAAAAAAAAAAAAAACGACATGCAAACAGTGCCTCTTTATGAGTCTTTATATTATGGTTAATGCGATCTCATGTTCCATCCATCCATCTTCTATCCCGCTTATCCTCACTAGGGTCGCGGGTGTATGCTGGAGCCTATCCCAGCTGACTTGGGCTTGATCAAAGTGGCTCCGGAGTTGTGCAAGTTAAAAAAACAGGAGTTATAATGCAAATTTTAATATATTGGTGATCAATGAAGCAGATTGATGAAAGAACTGACAAGCAGCTAAGAAATATAACAATTTGTTCTTGTCATCTTCCAGTTGTTAATTTAAAAAAATATATTGATTTTGACTTTGACTGTCCGTTAATTGGGGCTTGAAAAAGAGGGGTGATTTTATATACAGGCAATCAATCAATATATTGCCTTGATATGCTGCTGTAAAATTGAGTAAAACTATGACTATGACATTCTCAGGGCATTGAATCAATCGCAATTGGACTGTTCAGGTTATCTTAGAAGATGTTTTGCCTCTCATCCGAGCAGGCTTCTTCATCCCATATGTCTCAGGTCTATCTGACTAACTTTTTAACAAACACAACATTCCAGTAAACATCAAACCTGGTACCACTTTCACACAGAGGTTGGTACACCCCATAAACAGAAAAACAATTTGGTATATGCTGTCCAGTGCAGTAAGGAATGCACCAATTTTTACATTGGGGAAACCAAGCGGCCACTGAGCAGGCACATGTCACAACATAGACAGGCTAACTCTTCAGGTCAAGACCCTGCAGTCTACCTGCAACTCAAAGAGAAAGAGCAGTCTTTTAAGGCCAAAATGAAACATTCTGGACAGAGAAGACAGATGGTTTGAAAGAGGAGTGAGGGAAGCTATCTACGTTAAGGTTGAGAAGCCATCTCTGAGAAAAGGGGGAGGGAGGTCTGCGACACCACCTTTCTCCCGTACACAATGCTGTCCTTTTATCCCTTCCTAAATGACCAATCATTTAGGCCACCTTGGTTTCAGGTGGGTCCATGACCGTCATTACATCTGAATGGAATGCTAACGAAAGTGAGACCACCCAAAAGACCATCGTTAGCGGGCAGAGGCCCCACTCCATTGTGTCCTAACGACCGTCATTTGACACCACAAAAGAATTTTGAAATTTTACTCTTGAAAATGCTTAAATTAGGCCAAGAATATGTGAAATTTGCTAAAAATGTGCATTTTTGGACTAATAATATGCTGTAGTCAACCACAAAGCAGCGATCATTTATTAATTAATTTTTGAAAAAACGCTGTAGCGTGAGGGAGTGATGTTTGAACCGCGATGTAGCGAGGGATGACTGTACATGTTAAAAACAAGGGACTCTGTGAAAATACAAGCATGTGAAGCAAGACATGCTGCATTTCTTCTGAATGTGCCTTCAGTGAAATAACTTACGAAGTTGACCTCAGGAAGTGCATTCATTAAAGGTCCATGCAATGTGCCATCAGTTGTTATATTTCATTCCAGCTTGACAGTATTTTTTTTTCTTTACTCTGTATGTCTCACCCTCCCTCCAGGCTGTTTGTCAGCACAGTGTTGCCTCGCTCCTAAGGAGACGATGATGGAGGGTGCTGGGACTGGCACTCACTCAGCATTTCGATCACTGCTGCAGTCCTGCTGATATCCATCTCTTTTATTCCCTCTGTGCAGATAATCACAGCTGCACCAGGTCCCAACTAACACTGGAAGGGCAGTGACCTCCGCCAGCGCCAGTGTATTTAAAAAAGAAACACTTTTCCTACAGCTCTACCCTAGTAACGGGATTCGGTCTTGGCTCATGTTATATTTCTCCACTACATTTTTCGTAAGAACTCTACCGGTAAATCTGGTGTGCATAATCCTGCATGAAAATAAAGCTGCCTTGGCAGAGGTTATCATTCAGTTGGAGGCAGACACTGGTCCAGCACCTGACCTATTTTTTGCCGTAACGTATAAGCATGTGATCTAATTCGCTTAGGCACAATGCGTTTGAAACATCTGCGTGTTTATCCTGAGCGGCTTCCCATTTCCATATGATCATCTTGTAGTAGATGCCAAAAGTGAAAAAATACAGTGCTGTGAAAAAGTGTTTGCCCCTTTCCTGATTTCTTATTTTTTTGCATGTTTGTCACACTTAAATGTTTCAGATCATCAAACACATTTAAATATTAGTCAATGATAACACAACTGAATACAAAATGCAGTTTTTAAATGAAACTTTATATTATACGAGGGATGCACCGATCAGGGCTTTATGCTGTCGATTTCGATACGATCATCCAGGACTGAAATTAATAATAAAATTTTCAATTTATTTATGATGAGTGCTATTGGCCAGGGGTGCCGTATAAAGGGGAAAAGTCAGGACAATTCCAAGGTCCCTTGACTGCCAGGGGGCCCAACAAATAGGTAATTAATACTAATAAAATTTGTAATTAATGGGGGGGAGGGGCATATTTTTACTTACTTTTTGAAAACAAGTTTTTGGCAAACCTCCGCCGCTGAGAAAGGCTGCTAATTTTGTCCGATAAATCCAAATTATTTATCGGCTTATTAGCTTAGTCGTCTGATTGTCATACACGTACGGGCGAGTGTTAGTCACATGGCTGCGTTAGCTGCTGTTTGACTGATGATCGTACTGTGAGCCTCCAAAACTCACCATACTCCATCAAGTGTTATTCTTCAAATGCTATATTAAAGCTTTTGTGCTACCCCCGCAACATAGTTTTCATGGCATGTAGCAGTTACGTTCCACACTGCAGACATAATTGTTTTTGTTTGGAAAGAAAATGGAGGACGATGCATCCCAAGACGTTAGTTAGGGCAAGACACTACACTGCATGAAAGGGCCGCTGCGGCTGCAACAGTGCTAGCCACAGGTGATCGGCGTTGAACGGCATTTATCAGCATATGCCGATCTATACTATCTATACTATATTAGGAAACGTGAGTATAAAGGTGACCTATCGAGGTCGGGGCTGGAACGATGCGATACTCTGGATTGGCGTAAATGACAGCGTGCTCCAGTTCCTGCCAATATCCAGCAACTTCGCACAGCCATTGAAGAGGAGCGGACCAACATTACACAGGCCACAATCAACAATGTGATCAACTCTATGTGACAGAGATGTGTTGCACTGTGTCAGGCAAATGGTGGTCACACCAGATACTGTTTTTTGTGAACAATAGATGAGACAAATAGGCCATCAGCGTACATAGAGAAAGTTTTAAATCTTTGACTTCAGCTCATGAAAGATGCGAGCAAAACCAGCAGTGTAACATTTATATTTTTGTTGCGTGTATAGAGTATGTAACAAGGAATTTCACCTGAATGGAATCAGAGCATCGATTGACTGAAACAGCTGTCTCAAGTGTTTTGCTTTTTACTGATTCTAAAATTAAATTTCACTGCACTTATGCCATTCATATTTAATTGCTTGTACATGTAACTTCTACTAGTGTTTCTACTACTTGCAAGCATATCTAATTGATTTGTGAAGGCATTTTCAGACAAATAGCACAATAAATAGTGTACTGTATTTCAGAATATCACAGCCTCACTAAGAACGTGTATCCATCTGCTGCTCTGGTGTAGAAAAAGTACGGTGGATCCCCGCATATTCAGCAATTACACTTTTTTCTCATGTTTTCACCATGCTTGGAATAGAACCCAGGCTAAAAGTGGAGATCTGCTATACACTAACTAAATTGGATATATAACTAATGCACACATTTAATCAGCCACAGAAGAAAAAATTCACAATATTTTTTTTCAGGATTTTATTCCTTAAATTATTTTATAAAATATCATTTACATTTGCTTTATCATTTAGATATATTTTCACAGATGAACAATTTTGGCTATTTTCCCTGTCCACACCCATGTGTGGCCACACATCGATCCTAAGGTTCATACACCCTTACAAAGACATTGTGCAGTGAACTCCAGTGCCAAAGTGGGTGGGGAGGGAAAAGGAGAGTGGTGGGGTGGGAGGGGAGGGGAAAAAGGTATGGGGCTGGGCCTTGTAAAGAGCATGCCAAGAGTGGGTCAGGTTAAGACAGCCTACCTATACAGTACAGTGACGTGCGGTCAGGGGAGGCAGGTGAGGGAGGCATAGCTTCACCCGACATGAAAAAAAACAACAAACATACATAAACATACATACACATCCACTGAACTGTGTTATAAATGTATTGTGTATTACTTAAATCGTTTTCAATATTTAAAATCGCTGAACTTGTACATTTCCTGATCAAATACAGGGCAGAAACCTGAGATGAGGCTGCGCACGCAGAGTCTACCCTCTGAGTGTGCCATCCTTCATAAACTGGATTGGATGGTGTATGCAAGTTTGTCAGCATGTTGCCAGTATGGTTGAAAAAAACATTTATTACACAGCATTCATTTGTTTGACATCATTAGTCTTGCTAATCGGATAATAAACTGCAGAGAAATGTACAGTGAGGCGCACACTACTCTGGCTCACCGTGATGGAGGCATGCGAGAGATGGCAGGTGCTGAGGCAGAACGTCAGAGACTTCTAAAACTACAAAAAAATAAGGAGGCTTTCACAACAAAGTAACAGAGCTTTTCCGGAAGAAGGATAGGCACATGGACTTCATGAACAAATAAATTTAAGACAAGAGACAAAAGATTTTGGGGTTTGGGATTAAGAAGTATTGGAAAACATTTTTACCTAGAGTCACTTATTCTCTTCTTTTTCTTGTTTCAGTAACCACCTAATGAGCAACCTGTATTAACGTTGAATAGAACACAAGACTTAAGTATTTAAAAAAAAAAAAAAGACAGTGAGTCCATGCCTCGCTACCCATGAACCTCACCACACGTCACTGATAGAATATACCATTACCGAACAAAGAAGTAAAGGGAGCGTCAATCTCCAACCAATTGTGTTCAAACGGGCCAACGTAATACAGTATTCCATGCAACAAAATAACAAAGCTCTTGCTTGTCCAACATCAGCAATTCATGTACAGTGATGTATGTAAAGTAGGTATTTCCCATTATCAAACACAGCAGCAGACCTGAAAACTGTTTAGCCCTTTAGTGACCTTAATGACTGTCTGCTGTTCAGAACCGCGTCGGTGTACTGGGGAAGTTATTTTCATAGATGATTAATTCTCTAGAATTCAAATGAAGGTTAATTAACATCAGGTCTATACTTTAGGAAAACCATATTATTTGCTGTATGGGATATTGACAAGACATCCAGGGCAAATCACAGGATTTGATCCTTGTTCTTCATTTGGCAACATCATCACACTTACAATACTTCTATAAATCACCTGTGCTACTGGTAGGATTCACAATGAACAAGTAAATGTATGTGACTGTGTGTGTGTGTATATGTGTGTGTGTATATGTGTATGTGTATATATATATATATATATATATTTTTTTTTTTTTTTTTGTTAGGTCTGTCATTGTTAACACAATAACGCCACTATGTTTTTGTCCTGTTTGACCCTTGGCCCACACCGTAGTTTGGGGAAACACATCAGAAACGGACAAAGAAAATGGTATTTTGAATGGCAAGTTTAGCCTCAAAGCCCTGTAAGACAGGACATGAGACGAGATGGAACAGCACCCTGGAGATGATCAAGCGTGTTTATAGAAATCAAGAGCCACTGACAGATGTACTGGCGCTGCATGCAACCAGCATCGCTATGCCCACACTGCAGCTGGAACTGAAGAAGCTGTAGACGGTGCTGGAGCACTGCAGGTAATTTTGTTATTATTTATACAGTGGTAGCTTGACATACGAGTGTCCTGACAAGTTTTTATCCCTTTCAATTGCCAACATATTGTCCAATCCAATGTTGATCAGAGTATTAAAGACTTAAAAATGACCTAAGGTACACTAAGGACAGAATGTGATTGTGATTTAATAGGTTAATCAATTGACAGCCCAAATATATATATATATATATATACATACACATTTATGTATATAAATGTGTGTGTGGGTATGATAAATATTTAAAGCATTTAAAAGGCTTCAGATGAAAACAAAATGATTGCACACCCCATAGACATCAAGACATCCGTGATATAAAAGTTGCCTTTTGATGATGACTCAAGTTGATTTTTTAAAAAGGAAATCTCAACAATTAGTCCAGCAGAAGCAGAACATCTAAAGTTTTGTTTTTTTTAATATGAAAGACAACAAAAAGCTAAGTTCTTAAAGGGAAGGAATGAAAACAAGCGGGTTTGATCACACCATATCTTAAGACCAAACAACAGTATGGTCTTTTGGTGAACAAAAAAAGTATAAGTTGCTCAGATCCAAGAATGGCCATCAAGAGGCATCTCTGAAACACTGTGTGGTGATTAATCCACACTTCTTTGCATTTCATTTGTGGTACAGAAACAGGCAGTAATTAGTTTATGAAAACGGGAGACGAAAGACTCTAAGGCAGTGAGAGTTAATTCCTTAAAAGAGCACAACTTTCTAAATAAACAACTTTTAAACTGCATTATTTCACTGAACTCATGGAGGATCAACATTAAAGCACTTAAAATGCTAAATGTAAATGAGAAAACTTAACTCTAAATATATGATACACACAGGATTTTAGAAGTCTATCAATCAAATCCATCAATGACATTGCTGATGATGCTAACAGCAGCCAGGCTGTCCAGAAGCTGGTGCGCATGAGCTCAAACTAATGGCCTGAGAGGGACACACAAGTGTCACACCACCACTACTAAACATACTGACACTGCAATGATAGCCAGGAGGACACATACTAAAAAAACAAATTTTGTGAAGCTAAAATGTGCTTAGAGTTATGCAGGCTGATCGACGTCACATTGGCCACAGGTTATAACATTTTCAAGCAGATGTACTTGACACTACAACTATATTATTTCACATTAACATGGGTGAATGTTGCCATCTGGCAGCAGCACAGCAAACTGCAGCCATCCCTTTTGTGGGCCTCCCCACAGAGCACTGTAAAAGCTGCCACGCCACCTCAAGTCTTTGTAAAACCCCTCAAACTCTTAAATAAGAGCTCTTCCTTCATCGTATTTATACCACTGTCTGCCAAGTAACATTTTCCAAATGCAGAACAGCAGCAATTAAGTGACAGTTAATATGTAGTGTTAGTGGGCAGCATTTCAGTTCGTTAGGTCATATTTGAAGGAAAAAGGAATATTTTTTATGCTGAACAAGTTTGTATGTGTGAAGAGTCCCTCAAAGTCATTACAGTCAGAAAAGCATGCATTTAACTCTATAAGTCACATTTAATTAAACATGTCGTCAGTAGTGAAACGTTCAAGTGCACAATTTCCTAAGCTAAAATGGACACATCCATTGAACCCCTAAAATGATGATAGTACTGCTTCAACTGTCAACCACATGTGGCATTGAAGCATCACAAAAGCCTTTACTTCAATATTATACTGCATTACACTTACAGGTGTTGTTTGTTCACATGCACTGTTTGAACTGTAACGAATAAAGGCAAGACTGACGTATAAATCGGTAAGGAAAACCTATTAAGATACCAAATCTGTAAGTTTTATCCATATTCCCTCTTCGACTGTCTCTTGTATATCTCCCTTGGATATGTAATAAATACAAATGTTCCAACATTTCAGGGGGGTAGTCAAAGACAAACTCGCTGGAGCTATTTGAGGTAGACAGAAAGCATGACAGATCATACACTTTCACATTTTACACCTTTTAAAAGAATCTTAAGTATGCCTGAAGAAATGCATGCATTTAATTTGTGGCCCAGACACTTGACTCCACCTGAGACTAACAGGGAACGTCTGATCTGATGAGGGGGCAATGCAGCATCTTGGACCACAGAGGTTCTGAGATTATTACTGGATTTAACGATTGGATGGAACTGAAACACACACACACACACACACACACACACAAACAGGCTATTTACTAGAAAGAGGTCAACCTCTTCACTTCTCAAGTCAACAGCAGCATTGAAACATTAGCCAGAAACAATGGGGGGGGTTCATTTACAAGGCATGACTTCATAAATAGAATATGGCATCTGATCATTGTCTCAGTGAGTCACTTTTAAGATACAGTACTTCCCACTTACTCTTAATGGTAGACTTAACATCTATGTAAAAGTCTCACATTGTTCTACAGAATATAGATTAAAAATATATACTATTAGGTTACTAATTTCCAGTGTCTTTTCTCGCTATTTTTTCAAGTTAAAAACAAACAAAAAAAATCTTTTTTTCTTACACACACGCACACTATATATATATATTCTTTATATCTGAGGAACTTTTAGCTTAGGAGTATATATCATTCTGCATGGAATTTAAAATGAGAAGAACTTTAACTCTAGTTTTCCGTTTAGAGGACAAAAATGTTGCGCTACAATATCACATGACTAGTCAAGAGCAGGTAGCAAGGCAAAAGGAAGTATAACAGTAGATAAAAGGCCAAACTCAGGGCAGAAATTATGGCCCCACCAACAGTGACAGAAAATATACTGTGTGGAGTTCAAAAACACCATCAGTTAAAAGGTGTGATTACAAGTGAGTTGTGAAAAAGGGGAGCAGGGCTTACAGAGCTTAACAGTGCAAGGCTATGTTGCTGTTTAAAGCAGGGAACTAAAAGCAGAGAAGCAAACCCTACACCTGGATCATCGATACACCATGTGAGAGATGGTGCCAGATTTGAAGTTGAGCTGATGGTTGGGCACAAACATGTGCTGGGGATTCTTCCGTGTGCACATATCCTTGGCATACAAGCCCATGCATGAGTCACATGACACCTTAGAGCAGTTCACACAGGTGTGAGATGCTCCTGGCTTGTTGCAAAACCCGCATCGCGATCCCCCCATGCTAATGCGCTCACTACTGCCTCCCTTTGGCGTAGTCAAGGCAACAGACTTGCTTGGAAAGAGCTTGGTGGACAGTAAAGGTTTGTCCACCATTTGGGGGTGAGGGTGGGAATGAGTGTGAGAATGGGTCAGTGTGAGAGGGTGAGGATGGAGATGCGAGTGGGAATGTGTGTTCGAGTAGACAGAAAGCTTTTCCTTAACAGGAATATATCCATCCAGTGGTCGTGGGGATTTGGGGTGGTAGTCCTGCAGGCTACAGCAAGGAGAGGGGTCGACATCATGGCAGGCAGTGCACAGGATCATGTCACACCTCTGGCAAGAGGCCATCGTAGAGCAGCCCATTCCACAGCCCTGGCACTTCACACTACCGTGGGCTTTGAGCAGCCACCCATCTCGGGCATCTCGGGGCTCTCTGGACGGAGGTCGTGAGGGTGTTTGCCTTCCACCCGTCCCAGCCCCGCCCCGCTCTGTGTACAAGTCAATCTCATCCAATGACGAAAGGTGGTAGGATGTGTAAGCATCAGCTGGGGGAGGTGACTGCGTGGGGAAGAAATCTGCAATGGGGCTGTATGAAGGGGGTGCTGCCACAGAGAATAGAGATGCTGAGGTGTTGGGCCTGATGATCTCATCCTTCATATCTTCCTCTGCATCCACAAACAGAGGCTCCTTCCTCAGACTCAATGAGGCTTTCAAGATCGGTTTGCTAACTGCTGCGTGCCAGTGACCTGCCCCATCTGTCACATCCACAGACTTTGACGGTCGGCTACCTCGCCTCAGGTGGTGAACATGAGGCCTCTCTATATCCAGAGGCTGCACAGACAGGCGAGCCATATCTGCCCCAAGGCTGTCGCGTCTGCGAAGAGCCTCAGCACAACCAGCTGCATCATCTCTGCAGCCCCTGCGGAGTTCCAGCGCCTCCAACTCTGATGCGGAACCACGGGCCAGAGCCACTACCTCTCCCAGAAGACGACACTCTGCCTGGGCCAGGAAGAACTCGAAAGCCAACTGGCGGAGATGAAGCGAGCCGCCTGGATGTTCCTGAAAATAAAACTGCGAGTCATGGTCACAGGTGTAGCCAATTATGCGCATTAGAGATCGGAGCTCAGCATCAGAAATTGCAGACTTTAGATGGTACACATATGGGCCAGTGAAAGTCTGAAAGAGAAAAACAGTTGAACCAACATTATTGTATATACGAACTAAAATTGGGAAGGACAAAATGCATTGCCGAAGCACAGGCTCTTGTTCAGTGTTAAAAACATGTTAAACTACAAATTCATTGTCACAACAACCACAATGCATGACACCAGATATGCTAGATTTTCTCATGCATTCCAAACCTCAAAAATGTTGTGTAGTTACACTAATGGGGAAAGTGATCATAAATGGGTTCAAATTGAAGGAGGAAACAAACATTCTGAAACATGTTGAGATCTGAAGTACTTTTTCAAAAATGTTGCAGATTTTTAATCTAATGATTATAAATCAAATGTACTGTATGCTGTTGCTAGGGTTTGGTTATAGGTCCCTTAAAAATAAGTTTGACACACTAAAAGAAATAAATGCATTCATCGAATTACAATTATATGAATTGTACATTATCAGAGAAAAATAACACCTTGATTATGCACCTGTATATGGAGCATATGCTGACCACAACAGGCACACCTGCTGAATGTGATAAGACCCAAAACAAGAGCTGTACCAAATGTTGTCAGCAGTAATTGTAACTAATATGACAACAACCGAGTATTGACCTCTTGTTAACATGATTAACCATGTACTTTTTTTAAGAGACGTGTCAAATAATCATGTTTGACTCACATTCATCCAAAACGCAATGGCAGTGTTCCCATTATTAAATTGACCAGAATCTTTCTATCTGTACTTTTAATTGTGCAACAATCACTTAGACTAGCCGTGCAAGAGAAAATTAAAGAACAGAATGTGGAAAAATATGGAGTAAAATACAATCTTTCTGATGTCCTTCAACACTTCTTCTTTCACTCGGTTATAGTCGGAATTCCTGTTTGTGACATGTACGTTCTTCCAGGCAATTCGTACTGTCTGTCAAACATTTACAACATTTCCCTAAACATTGGCTTTTCAACCATATCGGAAGGTTGCATTTCTCTTGAAATGTAGCGAGTGACACTGTCTGTGAGCGCACACCATTTTGCTGTGTTTCGTTTATATTTACCTGTGCTGACCAAACGCCTCAGTAAGCGTTGACTGTTGGGATGAAGGCTCTACTGCACTGCCACACTGGAGCTGTGGCATTCGGCTTACAAAACCATTGCTTTTGTGCCTTCATTCATATCAGCGTTTGCTTACTAACTTGCTGCTAGCACTCAGTAGAGTATCCACTCATTGGTACCCCCACCTTCACGTATATGTAAACATGCATTAGGGTTGGGCAACGTTTGAATTTTAACGATTCCGATTCAGATTCCTTGTTTTAATTCTGGTTTGCATGGTTTAAATGACTGTGCTTTTCATATGAAATGTTTGAACTTCTCCATGAATTGTTTAATGTAATCACTATGAATTGCTCACAGGGCAACTTGTCTTCAACCAATGTCAAACCATAATAAATGTCAAACCTTTCAGCTTGAATGCAAATGTTAAGAACTTTCTACAGGAGTACACTTTCACAAAAAGTTGTTTACTTTTGAAAAAATAATTCCACATATGCTGTTGCTTATGTGTTAGTGTGTGATGTTGCAGCCACTTAAACATGCACAATCAAACAACTTCTAAAAGATTGGTCTATGAAAAGTGCACGGGCTAATGTTATCACTTAGCACTTTGTTTGCTGCTTCAGTGTTGGTGTAAGCCATTTTTTATGACACCTTTATTTTGTTATATAAACAGGATGTAGCCAACAGAGCTAATATTTTGAAGGCCGGAAGTGTGTTGTGTGAGTTGAAAAGGTGTCTTGACTGTTGCTAAGAGTTTAGCTTTAAACATGAATAAACTTACCTCCTAGAGCCATAGCTTTATTTACACCAAACTTCATCAGCGGGCACCCTGAACCCCTTGGTTACATTGACATGACACAGTCATTGATTGTTGGACTTCCCTTATTCTGACTGCTTTGATGAATTCCCATGTAGGACATACTCGGTTATTTCTACGCCATGAATCAGGAGGTGTTTAATCATGTTGACCTTCCTTTGCATTATACTGTTGTGTTGCAAATATTGCACTGAGCCGACCGCTCTGTTTTTATGATAAGCCAAACTTTGTAGCTGCTTCATCTTTGTTGGTGCTGGCGGTGTTCTTCTTTGTTGGTGCACACCGGCTTCTTCGTTGGTGTTCGTGGCTATTTGTGACATAGCATTGAATCTAGGATTTAATATAAAAACTGAACGATCCCGGGAGAGACTCAATGTTAGTCCCGGTTCCCATCTTTGCTTGAGAGTCGATGCCCAACCATAACAAGCATAGATGTGTTTTTTTTTTAATCATTCGATTAATCAATTATCGTGGCACACAGGGGTGTCACAAGATTTTGTGTAAAATGTGACGATATTTCTCCTTTAGAGAAGAGCCTTCTTGCAGGAACGGCGCAGCCAAAAGCCAATCAGACTGTGAGCTATGGCATTGCTCATACAGAAATAATCCAAAACTAAAAAAAACACAACACACACAATGGGAAATTCTGCAAATTAAAAATGCTGCAATCACATAAACGCTGCAGGCTCATAAACAAATGCAAAAGAAAATGCTGCAAATTGCAAAAAACAAACCACCAAAGCACATGCATAAAGAGAAATGCTGCAAGTTCACGGAACAAGACTGAAGTTAGCCAGGCTACCCGGGTCGCAAGACCTGAGGGATATCTGCCTTTAAAGACTTAAGACGTGATACTTTATAGTACTGATTTTTACGGCCTAGTGTTTAACAAAGACAAAGGAAAATGTACCTTTTCATCCCGCCAACTTTTTTTCTGGGTAGACCGCTCATGTCTTTAAAGACAGATATCCCGCAGACCTGGTAGCCTAGCTACCTTCAGTTTTGTTCATGCATGGTTTTTGTGTTTTTAGCATTCGCAGCATTTCCTTTTGCATTTTTTTTTTACCCCACAGTGTTTATGCGATTGCATCATTTTTAATTGGCTGATGTTCCTGTTGTATGTGTTTTATGGTGTTTGTGTCTTTATGGATTGTTTCTGTGTTTAGCGCATTTGGACGTTGCACAGCCACCGTACAATCGGGATCATTAAAGGTGTCTCCACCCACCAAAGAAGCGGAATATTGGAAACTAATCACTGTTATGACCCAAATGTAGTTTAAGGCTACATTCACTGTAGGGTATGATGACCAATTCAGATTTCTTTTGTTAAAATCCAAACTTTTATGTGGTCATTCATATTACCAAAAAAAAAATGCGACTTGTAAATGTGAAGGCGATGTGTCCAGGAAGTGATGAGCATGCTCAAAACATGACCTCACACTCATTGTCGTGTGTTTACAGAAGTAAACATTGCCCCAGTTTCTGCTCTCCAGGAATTTTGTGCAGCTGGAGTCAACATTTTCTTAACCACATCAGGAGAAGACAAAGGAAGAGGGCAACACTTTTGGTTATGACAGTTTGTGGAGAACTTGTTGAAACGTCTGTTCCGAGGAGCGTGTAGGTGGATGTCGGAGCCAGAACTGGTGAGACATTGGCGTGAGCCGCTTTGCTAACACTTTTTAAAAATAATTTTCGAATGACAAGAAAAATTTTTGCCTACACCTGTGAGTACCTTTAACCAAGTCTCGACCAGCAGAACATGCCTATCAATGACGTATAGGTCGGATATATGCCATCTGACCGTTCAGACTGCAGTAGATCGGATACATATCAGATTAATATCAACAAACGAACGAGGCCTGAGTTGCATTTGAATTGATTGGAATTGTACTGTTCACACTTACATTAAAAAAAAATTGATACAGGTCACATATGAGCAAAAAAATTGGAATTGACCTGCAGTGTTAACATAGCCTTAAGTCAGGTTTGAATGAAGCATGAATCTGAGCAGCACAATTAATGAAACAATAAACTTACTTTTATACATCTGAATTCTTTCTTCCAGGGGAAGAGCAAGAGGTTGGTGCAGATGGTTTCCAGAGTGTGGAATGCTCTCTCCAAACTCCTGAGGTTGCCTCCTCTTTGGCAGCGGAGCGAGCTTTCAACAACTTCATAAAAGCGCACCATGCGGAAACGTTGTCCTGGATCTGGCTGATAGGCCCCAAGTAGTGCAGTGGCTGTAGAAAGTAGTGCCTCGCTGTCCTTGTGTCTCCCTTTGTCTCCATCATGCAAATTTTCTATCCCAGATTTTTCCCCTCCATCTTCCAGGCGCCGCTCCAGTGCCCCCACATACCTTCGAAAGAGGTCCTCTTTTAACTTTGCATCCATTTTATGCAGCAGACTAATAGTCAGCTGTTTGCCTTTTTAGAGAGAGATTCACCCTCTTTGCATACTCTGCACAAGGATGCCACATTGAAGCACCATTTTGGGGCACCAAATTTTTCTGTATGCACCGGCACACACTCAACGTTAATAACGTTGATGAGGGTGAAGGGGAAATGAGACTCAGCAGCACATTCTGTACACTAAGAGATGCCACGGTCAGTTGTTGTGGTTCAGCTGCATGGATGTCTTCTTATGGGCATCTCTGTTCCTGGCTCTAACAGCGACTTGTTTTCAGAGACACCAGCCAATGTCGTTTTAGATGATGTGAGGATGGGCTTTTGCTTCACGCTCTGTTAAAGAAACGTTGTGTCTAATACATCCCTTGGAATCAGCAAGTGCAGTGATGCAAGGTCATGCGGACTCATCAAGTCAGAATCCCAATGGTGTGATTGTCCTGAGCCTGCTCCAAACTGTAATGACACAGGGGAGGGTATTATGAACATTTACATGACACACACACACACAATGCCAACAGGCATCATGCAGTCAATGTCAGTCAGCCTTCAATCTACTCAATAAGAAAAGTCAGTGATTAGAAAATCTAAATTTTTAGAATAAGAGTGAATGTGTGCAGGCTATTATTTTCAGAGATGATTTGCGAGTGATGTGAATAGGTGTGAATGACTGTGAATGGTTGTCTGTATGTGCCCTGTCAGCTTGGATAGGCTCCAGCTCACCTGTGACCTTGATGACGAAACGCAGTATATAGAAAATGCATGGATGGATGGATGATGTGCGAGTGGGATGATAACCAGAAAGAACTGTAATAGCTATAACTTGGTTAGTTTCAAATAACTGTGAATATGCTTGACAGAAATTAAGATACTCATCCATGGTCAGTTATAGTTAATATGCTGACTGAATAAACATCAGATTTCCACTAGTGGGGATGTTATCGGTAACATTTGTAAATAATTACAAGCTAAGCAGTTACAGCAAACATCACACTGTTTGGAAAATTAAGGGTGTTATTTAGACGCAATGTGGGTATAAATATAGTATTTGGGGAAAAGGCTAAACGGTTTGTTGTCTATAAGAGAAGGGGCCATTCACTAGTTAGTTGGTTATTCCAGTTACCACACACCAAACCACACGAACAGCCAGTACGTGGAATAACAGACGAAAGCAAAATCTTTAGCTGATGCATTCCACAAACTGTTCCAAATTTGATACGATGAGACATTGAGTTTAAACTGCATGCATGTAATTATTAACATATCTGCAGCTCTAAATGTCCAGATACTCTAGTAAGGGCCCCCAAAATGAGCAAAAGCAGTGAACGCCCATTTCAGCGTAGCTGGTTAGCTTTAGCTACCAGGCTACACTCTTTAGAAATTAATATATATCTACTTTGTAAATGACTGATTATATAGCATCACTAAGAGGAGACATGTGTATACTGATGCTCACACTGCCTTATTTGTAACGTTTCATAAGGAGGAAGACCAGCAGCAGCAGCTCATCTTACCTTTGACAAGTGCAAGACGTAGCTAGCGACGCCTTCTCAGCTGTTGGAAATTCCCATTATATCAGTGCGCATGGGCAGGACCGCAGCGTCACACACCGAACGGGTGGGGAGGAGTCAGAGTGGAACTTGGTTAATTATAATAAGATTCTGAAAAATTTAATATCTAATTATTTAATTTAATCACACTACGTATATTCATTTAAAATTTTATTTCATTTAATTTTTAATATTTTTATTTTTATATTTGTATATATTTACATTTGATTGAAATTTATTTTTATTATTATTTGTCACTGCTTTGTCCTCTTTTCCGATGGTGACCCTTTTGACGTCACTTCATATGTCAGCTATTTGTCACCGCTTACAGGCCCAATATGTCTTGAAATAGTCTTATAAGTACAATAGCATAGATATTCCACAGGCTAAAGCATTATATGCATACGTACAGTCACAATAATATGGTTAAAAATCTATATTGATCTATGAAATGAGTGCCCCCTGAGGCTCCGCCCTCGCGCAGGAGCACATATGATGTGATCACGTGGGCGCTGTGGCACCAACACAGGGTGAAGAAAGAGGAAATGGCGATGCTTGGAGGCTTTAGCGCTACACAACACAAGAAAAACATCTCTGACACCAACAGCGACGTGTCAGAATTTCTCTGTCCAGTTTGTCTCGAAATATTCGACAGTCCCGTTACAACACAATGCGGCCACACGTAAGTACTTGCCATTGTCAGTGGAAGTCATTGTCTTTGAAAACGTCTACAGCCATCAAAGGATCGTTTTAGATAGGACTTTGAAAGGCAACGGACGTTTATCAACCCGGCTTGATTGTACTTTTGTTCTCTTTTTAAGGCCTGGTACGACGCTGACGTGCATGACTAGTTAACATTTTTGTTCGGTTCTCCGGTTTAACCTACACCTACTGTTTGTGGTACGGGATGAACAATTAAATATTTACGTTCACACCGTATGTTTATTCTTTCTCGAGACCAGGTCTAATCACACTTAACGTACATGTTCATTTGTTGTTATTTAGCAAAACGGTGCTAGTTTGCTACATCAGTTTTGTTTACACCAAAGAGACGTCGCATGGGAGTTGTAGTCCTCTTCCCTATTGCGTCGACTCTGAATTGTGAACCATTTAAAAGACTACAAATATTGCCATATCATTCAACTGTTGTAATTTGTATCACTTGATATAATGACGCCCATATTTATAATGTATTATTAGCCGATAATAATTCAATTGTAATAATGAAACCATCCAATGTCGTCGTCACCCAGTGGTGCCCACAGTGCATCCTGTGGCCCACAGCTTGTTTTCTATTGGCCCGTGGCACATTCTAAAAATACAGTTAAACAAGAAAACTGTAAAGAAAGAGCAAAAGGCATAATTGCACAAAAAAAAGTTGACGGTGAAAAAAGTCATGAGATTTGTGTTCAAAGAGAAAGGAAAAGAAAAATATTGTGTGTGTTGAACTTTGAATCTTGTGCTCAAACAAAAAAAACTTGAGACTGTCAATGTTTGATCTCCCTGTTCATCATTTATTTCTGCTATCTTGTTCACCGTTTATTTCTGCTTTATCACTCAGGTTCTGCCAGAATTGTTTGCAGGAATGTTTGCGTCCACAGAAACCTGTGTGTGCTGTATGTCGGGCTACTCTTGGCCATTGCACTAAAGCTGTGGAGTTGGAGGCCCTGATCCAATCATCTGTGGCAGCTTGCAAAGGATGTGGAACTCAGGTATGTTAGCCAAATTATGAAATCAAACAGGGCTTAATAGGTAAGGTTTGTGCAGTTGGCTCTCTAAAGTTGAATGCAATCCATTCTGGGACACTGGTCAACCTCAGCTTTTGGATGGTTTGCATTTGGAAACAACTTTATTCTACAACCCATTTGACGGTCAAACTGGAAGTACAGACAGTGTTTAAAGAAATAACATTTTAATATATTTCACTGTCATAAAAAACACTTAAAAAGAATACAACACTTAAGTCTGAAATTATATATATATACACATTCCTGATCAAAATCTTAAGATCAGCTGAAAAATTGCTAGAATTTGCATTTTGCACATTTGGATCTTAATGAGGTTTTAAGTAGCGCTACAATATGCAAAAGCAAGAAGGGGGAGTGAGACAAAAAGCACTTTGAAAAAGTAATTTATTGAAAACAACAAATAAATTGAAATAGGCTGTTTATCAGCTAATCAAAAGTTTAAGACCATCGCTCAAAAAAAAAAAAAAAAAACCCTCTACAAACAAACTCTCCGAACAAAAAATGTGTATACACTAGGTCCCCAACTTACGAACACCCGACTAGCAAACACTCGCGGATACGAACACAAGCCGACTGGTCTATATTTTATTTTATTTTGCCTTGTAGTCAGTCGCTCAATCAGTATTTATACTGCTACTGCACATACTTGACCAGTAGAGGGCACTGTGACACTGGTAATGCAGCCTCAGAGCTAATGAGACCAACAGAGGAAGAGTTAGACGCTGGGGAGATAAAGCTAAATGGAAAGCTAAATTGTACAACTCGGACAGAGCGTGTGATTAAAGTTTATGAAGAGTTAATAGGCCTGCTTAATTCTACACCACCCATCGAACACTACCTCTTTTAGAAGAGTCTAATGACAACTTGTCCTTTTTTTCAATATCTCCTCCTACAACTCCATCACGACGTATGCTCGACCACTCCTCTTCAAAGGTAAATAACATTTATCATTACGTATTATTATATCACTTTTATTATTGTTTTTTTCATTAATTATCCTCGTTTAATATTACTACTGCATCCAAACTCATATTTACATACATACGCAAATATTGTATATGTATACACGTACATGTAGTACCGATATCATTGGTAATATTACCTTTTCCCCTACTTAAGAACGATTCAACATAAGAACGGTCGTCTGGAACCAATTGTGTTCGTTAGTTGGGGACTTAGTGTGTGTGTGTGTGTGTGTGTGTATATATATATATATATATATACATACATACATACATACATACATACATACACACGCACACACACACACCCCTGGTAGGATGGGTGGTCTGTTCATGTCAAGCTCGGGTCCTCTACCAGAGGCCTGGGAGCTTGAGGGTCCTGTGCAGTATCTTAGCTGTTCCTAGGACTGCGCTCTTCTGGACGGAGATGTCTGATGTTTCTCCAGATATCTGCTGGAGACACTTCTTCAGTGTGGGGGACATGGCCCCCAGTGCTCCTATGACCATGGGCACCACTGTTGCGTTCACCTTCTAGGCTCTCTCCAGCTCTTCCTTGAGCCCTTGGTATTTCTCTAGTTTGTCGTGTTCCTTTTTCCTGATATTGCCGTCATTGGGGATGGCTACATCGATCACAATGGCTGTCCTCTGCTGCTTATCCATGACCATGATGTCCGGTTGGTTGGCCACAACCATCTTATCGGTCTCTTTCGGAAGTCCCACAGGATCTTAGCCCTCTCATTTTCCACCACCTTGGGAGGTGTTTCCCATTGCGATCTAGGGGTCTCCAGTCTATATTCTAAACAGATGTTTCTGTACACTATACCGGCTACTTGGTTATGGCGTTCCATGTATTCTTTTCCTGCCAGTATCTTACACCCTGTTATTAGGTGCTGGGCTGTTTCAGGGGCCTCTCTGCACAGCATGCACCTGGGATCCTGCCTGGTGTGGTAGATCTGGGCCTCTATTGCTTTGGTACTCGAGGCCTGTTCCTGTGCTGCTATGATTAGCGCCTCTGTGCTGTCCTTCAGTCCAGCCCTCTCTAACCATTGGTAGGACTTGTTCATATCTGCCACTTCAGCTATCTGTCGGCGGTACATCCCATGCAGGGGTTTTTCCTCCCATGATGGTTCCTCCAACTGCTTCTTTTCCAGTTTCCACTACCTGAGACATTCACTAAGTGCTTCATTTCTTTGGGCCATCTTCCTGATGTATTTGTGGAGCTTGGATGTTTCGTCTTGGAGAGTGGTCCTGATGCTCACTAATCCTCGGCCTCCCTCTTTGCGCTTAGCGTCTAGCCTCTGGATACTGGATTTGGGGTGGAACCCTCCGTGCATGGTGAGTAGCTTCCATGTTTTAACATCTGTGGTCTGAACTTCCTCTTTGGCCAGCTTATTATCCCAGCAGGGTATCTGATCACTGGCAGGGCATAGCTGTTGATTGGCCGGATCTTGTTCTTCCCATTGAGCTGACTTCTCAGGACTTGCCTTACACGTTGCAGATACTTGACCGTTGCAGCTTTCCTTGTGGTCTATTCATGGTTACCATTTGCCTGTGGTATTCCAAGGTACTTATAACTCTCCTCAACATCTACTATTCTGCCCTCTGCGAGTGCAACGCCCTCTGTATGGACTACCTTGCCTCTCTTTGTTACCATACGGCCACATTTCTCCAGTCCGAATGACATTCCGATGTCCCCGCTGTAGATCCTGGTGGTGTGGATCAGTGAGTCAATGTCTCGCTCACTCTTAGCGTACAGCTTGATGTCATCCATGTAGAGGAGGCGACTGATGGTGGACCCATTCTTGAGTTGGCATCCATAGCCAGTCTTGTTGATTAATTGGCTGAGGGGGCTATTTTCAACCAGTATGTAAATATCAAACCATTCAACTTGAATATAAATGTTTATGAAGTTTCTTTTTACAGGAGTAGACTTTCACAAAAGATGTTTACTTTTCTTCACAAAAGATGTTCACTTTTGAAAAGTAGTATACTTTGTTTGTTGCCACAGTGTTGTTTCTATTTTTTCATGACACACTCATTTTGTTAACACAATTGAATAGGATATAGTATAGTATATACTATTGTCACACAGTAGCAGAGGTGGACGTGAGAACGTATTTTCACTGTTTCAGTGGTTCGTAATACATGTTTTCTTACTCTACAGGTTGGCCTTTCTCAGATGCGAAGCCACACTGCAGCTTGTCTAAAATACCAGGAATACATTGAGGAAGGTGTGAGGACGACTGCCCAGAGCCAGCCTGCTATCATCAGGTTAGTAGAAAAAACAGGACTGTGTCAAAAAGCCACTTGCATTCCATTCAGTAGAAATCAGTAAGTTGAGATTGACGTCTTGTTATCACCCATTAACAGTTGGATTTCTTATAGTTCATGACCAAGTAAAGATGTCTGAATTAGGAAAGGGGGTTGGCATTAATGTTGGTGAGAATAAACACAAAGGGTTTAAAAGTTGTGCATGACTTTATATAGAGTAACAATGAACCTGTTTGAACAGGAAACACAAAGGAATGTTGTAGTTGTACTCCTCATCAAGGGCATTGCTGTCACACCTTATAAGTGGACTTATTCGCTAATATTTGTTGTAGTTGGTAGCAAAAGATGGAATCTTTCAGCGTAATATAGATGCTTGTGTCTTGTGCCTTGCAGTCCAGTGCCAAACCGTTACACGTTTACCTGCCCTTACTGCAACTGCCAGAACCTTGATCAGGATGGCCTGGTTGAACACTGCACTACCCAGCATGCTCGTGATGCACGCCAAGTGGTGAGAAGTCACTGTACCTCCATGCTGCCACAGCGACACTTGATGCATAGCTGAAAATGTTTTTTTTTTTTATGTCTATATAGGTTTGCCCCATCTGTGCCTCCATGCCATGGGGGGATCCAAACTACAGGAGTACTGACTTTTTCCAGCACCTGAAGATTAGACACACTTTTTCATATGATACCTTTGTTGTAAGTTCAGGATGTCTTAAAGCGATAGATTTTTTATACATGAAGTTGTATGACATCCCCATCAGCACTGTAGTTCAGTAATGAAGACTTACCCCCCACTTGGTCTCCTAAATCCAGTTCTGGTCAGATTTCTATGATGAAGAGCGTAGTTCCGCTTAGTTGCTGGGGACTGTTAAGTAAGGAGTTTGGCTTTTCAAAACAATATGTGTTGAAAAGATTAATACATTTGCATCACAAAAATGCCTTCTCAAAAAAATCAAACCTCACCAAACGCATGGCATTAGATTCGTCTCCCTCCGTATCCCTCCGCACTGTTGCCTGTGCGTTCGTGTTTATGTGACGAAGACACTCGCATCTTCTTCTGCCGTGGAACACATATGTAAACAAGATGGCCGCGGCGCTCCGTCGCAGAAGTAGATGTGAGCGTCTTCGTCACATACACAACAATGCACAGGTGACAGTACCCATGGGTACGGCGGGAGACAAACACAGAGCGTTTTGTGAGGTCTGATTTTTTTCTTTTTTTTTTTTTTGGAGAAGGCATTTTTGTGATGCAAATGTATTAATCTTTTGAACGCATATTGTTTTGAAAAGCCAAACTTTTTACCTAATTGTCCCCAGCAACGAAGCGGAACTACGTTCTTCATCACAGAAATCTGACCAGAACTGAACTTAGGAGACCAAGTGGGGGTTGGTCACTGTTAATGGACTACAGTGCTGATGGGGATGTCATACAACTTCATGTCAAAAAATCTGAACTATCCCTTTAAAAACTAATCATCCCGCTACTTCCAATCATGTTAACATACTTCACCATGTTTTGTACAGGATTACTCTACAGATGAGCACACAATGATCCAGGAGGCTCTACAACGCTCCCTTTTGGACAACTGAAGTGTGAAGAACAATCCGGGGTTGGGGGGACCGGTGAAGGAAGAGGAGATGGCAATGTGATGTCTTGAGAAGACATAACAATACACGTGTATCCTCATTTATTATTCACAAAGCTGGTGATACTTGCAGATCAGTTTCACAAGAGATTGTACCCATGACATTAGAAGTTTATTTTGGCATTAATAAACCACACGACACAGTGTCTAATTTACGTGTGATACTGTGTTGTAGATGATAATCTACTATCTTCCTCCCCAGTCAGCCTGTTGAATATTTACAATCCAGTTGAGCTGTTCACTACTGAACAACAGTGTGGCAAAGCGTCCATGCTACAAATCAAATCCCCGATACTTGTAATAAGAGGGTACGGTTGCCAGCAAACTTCACCCAAGAAGTCAAGCCATGTTAGTAACTGATAGGAATTTACTGACTTGACTCAAAAGGGACATATATTTGTTATTTTCCTATTTTATTTACAGTTCTGTTTTTAACACTTTGGTGTATTGTGTGTGTGTATGTGTGTGTTCTCTGGGTTCTTGAATATCTACTAAAACGATAATAATAGGACGGTAAAACAAACCCAGAGGTGTTTTGAATGTTTCTCCCCTATCAGTGTGCTTGATCGCAGGTCTGGTTCCAAAACCAATAGAGCTGATGGTTCACTCAACAAACTAATGCAAATAGAGTACCATTCCTTAGGCTGTTACATACAGTAAAGCAGCCACTTGAGTGATGTTCATGTGGAGAATTGATTTGCATGTGTTTGTCCACTTGAGGGCAGTAGCGTCCCACCCCTGCCAGCAGCAGTTGAGGGTGTTCAATGGTTCAATGTATTACTTTTATTACAATATAAATAGATAAATACATGTACAAGTTAGAATTGCAGAATAACCACAGCTTTACGTGTAGACACTTTGTCACATCAGATAAAATGTATCATACTGTGTATGTTTGTTTCGTCATGTTCACCACCTTGGTTGATCGACTTAAGACTTTAATCACTGCTGACTATCCTGGAAAATTAAAAACAAACCCAAAAAATGCCAGTCGTGTGCTTCCTAAAGCACATTGTTTTTTTTCTGTGATAAAAGCCCATTGTTGCATACATCATTATTTTCTAATGTCCTGTTTTCTGAACATTTTTTATAGAGTAGTTCTGTCTGTTGTAGTCACTGCACAATTCGCAATAAAACCATATGAAGTAGTTGTAGCTTCAAGCACTTAATAGCTTGAATAGTCTTTGGTGGCACTCAGGCCTCATATGTTCGCCTTGTGTTAACTGTATTAATTTGTATGTTTCATAATAATGACCTTTACTTCTTTCAGTATAGTATACTGTATCTCTTTTATCAGCTCTACTGCCTGGTGGAACCTAATTTTGCTAAACTAAAGCGCTTTCATTATTTAAACTTTGACCCCAGAAAATAAGTGTAGTTGATTTATACTTCTGTGTGAAACAACACTTTGCTTTGATGGATGACCCCACAGTATGTTTGAGTCTGAGCGTGAAACCTAAGGAATCTGCAAGTGAATTGCTCATGGCAACCTTTGTGCAAACCTTGTTGATCTGATAGAAATAGAGCAGTGCTGTCACACCAACAATGAGGTTGCATTGTATTTATTGCATGCAGTTGTGCTAATCTTATGATGCAACTTAAGCCCTTTGGTGTGTATTGTCTACAGGGAGAGAAAACCCTCTCATCTCATTCTCCCCTGATTCTTGTATATGTAATTATCACGGCAAAATTATATTACAATTTTTTCACCTAGCTATGCAGAGTATCCGCCAAAGTTCTACACTGTAGCCCACCGGCCCCCCTCCCCCCGCTACCCCCTTTCTAGTTTTGCTCTTGGCAGATCGAGGGGAGACGTTTGCTATGTGAGAGAACTAACGAGAACCTCTGGAGTGCTCCTGGGCAGGAAGGAAGTGGAGCCGAAAACATGGCAGCGAGAAGTCTTTCTTGTCTTGTTTGGCGGTGGAGCTAAAAAGGGAGAAGGGGGGCAAGGTAGGGGATAGGAAGAAAGACAGGGAAAAAAGGAAGAGAAGTGAACACTGAATAAAAATTTCATAAAGTTCAGTGCGTGCTGTCTTTGATGCAAGCATTATCTAGTGTGTGGAGTCTGCAGGCTCTGTGAAGGCAGCAATTAATGCTACATGGAGCCTTAGGCCTGCTGCAAGAGGCGCTGGGTTTTTTTTTTAAGTGTGTCGCACTGTCACTCTACCTCTAGACACCAACCTTTTGTTGTCTTTTAATGAACAGTAGCCATTCTTTTTCACCTTCAACTTGTAGGTTGAATCATTTGGGCAGCATTAAAATAATGTCAGAACTGCTTCATAGGCGCATGTGACAGCGAGGGCTCCAAAGGACCCATGTTTGCCAAAAAAAGAATATTTGCCTGAAAATTTGTAATTTATCTTTAAACGTATTATTTTACGTTGTATTTGTTTTCATTTTATTTCTTATTTATTTTTGTTACACTTAATTTTTTCCCCCTCTTTTCATCACTGCGTAAGCTATCTATTTCTACGCATTCTCTATTTTTTGAAAATGGTGGCATTTTGAACCACAGGAAGTTAACAAAGTGATCAGTAATTGCTGAGATATGGAGAAGGGATGGGATTAAATAAGCTCTGCTTCTTCCTACTCCTTTTCGGACTTGTTGAATTGTTCAACTGTAATCATGTGCTATGCTTTATGTAACTTGTTAATCATAACTGAAAAAAATAAAACCATGACCCTGACCGATTTCTGGAGGAATCACTAACAGTAGCCTCACAAATGTGGCACAGTGAGCCTCTTCCCAGAAAATACTGACCAATGTCTCCCGAAAAACGGATTTTCTGGGGCATATTTTGTGTAGAAACTAAAATTTTTATGCCTTTAAGGTGCTCACCAAAAAATGTTTGAAAAATGCAATAATGAAAAATGCAGTGATCAACTACAAAATGAGTGAAATGAAGTGATTATCAAACACCTCTCACCACATTGGCTGTGATGTCAAGCCAAGAACACGCTCTAGAGACCAGACTCATAAAAACACAGTCATGGACGCACAGCAAAGCAAAGAAAGTGAACTACTGACAACAACAACACAATAACATTCACTGACACGTACATTGTTACTACATACATCGATACATTATTTATACATTTACATTACGTATACGTTATCATTTTAGAGAATAAGCACTGTCGGTTGTTGTCAGTTTTGGAAGCCAGAATTGTTTCCGTTTGTTGACAAAGCAGTTCACTGAGCATCTAATGTAACACACACAAAAGATATCAGCCACAACAGGTATGTTGTTTGACTGCCAGTGATTGACACTGACAGATCTTGCAGAGATTGCAAGATACAAGACGAGTGAGCAGCGGTCCCAGTTTAGCTAGCCTTGAAATTTGGCATATTATTCTAAGATTCGTAGAATATATAGAGTAGGAAAAAAATTGGATTGGCTGACTGCAGCCTTGGCACGCTTTTCCACCATCAAACGTCTTCTGTTTTTTTTACTTTTGGCTTATTTCCATCTGTGTCAGTGCTTGTATTTTCCCCTGGTCTGGGTCGAGGAAAGACAGCCTGGACAGCTGATGGTAGAAGCACCCTCTGGTAATACACATTCAATCCTTTCTTTTGTGTGAGGCACATTATCAAAACAACTACTGACCTTGAAATGTGCCAAACATAATACTGAAGAATCTTACGTAGCGAATGCCGTCTTTTGGAAATCTCAACAGGCTTACTGCGTCTGCTTGAGTGTTTGATCAAAAGCCTGAAGAAAAACCCTGACAATCTGACAATTACAGTATATTACTACATTGTTACATTACCTTATCATTTTCCATTGTATCATTTTCCCATGTATCAACTGGTAAAGACTACATTGGAATACAGGAAGTGAATAAATGCATTGCAATTGATGTGATATGGATGGGGGGTAGGATTAAATAAGCTTTGCTTTTTCTACTCCTTTTGGACATGTGGAACTGCGAAATCAACTATGTGATGTATTCCATTGTAACTTGTATACATGTTCAAATAACATTAAACCATTACCATTACCATTACCATTACCAAAGTTCAGACAGGTAGGGTTCTCAAAATGACGTTACTTCCTCCCTCTTCTCCATTCTCCGACAGGAGTATTTTCAGTGGCGAAAAATTAAAAAAAATGTAAATATGACAACATTCGAGCACACCACATATGCTTTTCAATGTTATTTAAAAAAAACAAAACAACAATTTTAACGTTTTTTGGTGTTATAAACGCTTGAAACATAACTGAAATTAGCTTATCAGGTTTGAATGATGTTTTTTCTTTATTTTTCTCAAGCTGTTGTGCCTCCAATGAATTGTTATGCTGTCAAAACAGATGGTTTAAATTATGTAACGCTGCCTTAGATATTTAGATACTACTGTTTTGACGAATATGTGTGCAAAACACAGTCACCGGCTACTTCTTTAGCTACACCTGAACAATCAATAAAACAACTGTCATGAAATAATGCCAATATTATAATCATGTTTTGACATTGTGAGAGAGGTATTAATTCAGCATGCCAATAATAATATGGCCATAATAGAAACATCACCCAGAGAGATGCAGCACAGTTGTACACAATGTATTCTAGTTGCATATTGCAATGCATAAGAGAATCCAAAAGGTGTCCAGAGGAATACACTGTAATAGTCTATGACCAGGTATTCCTATCTGCGTAGATGCAGATTGAGCTCAATGGTGCAGCAGATGTTCAAAACAAGAACTATTCTGGAAGTGAAACTGGGACTTGAAACATAGTCGTGTTGCTCTATAATGTACGGAAATAGTGACGGTAAAGTTCTACTTGTCTCCAGTCTGTCTAGTTTTGCTGAGGCAGGTATCTGCCACTAGGGGTGGGCCTTGCAAGAGGAGCACTGGGAGTTTGTTCACCGCAAAATTCCTCAAAGTCAGGAGAAACAGGAAGAGTGGGAATCCTGCCACCCGGGCGTTGCAGCTCGGCAATTTGGTCGTCTCAAATGTTTGAACAGAAAGTGCCAATGGGCTTCCCCGACTTCAATACTGGATCTGTACCAACTCTTCCGCTTTTAAACTCTTAACAGCCGACCCCCCTGCCTCACCCACACACACACACACACACACACATATTTCTTGCGTTGTTAGCCCACAAGCAACCAGTCCTAACTTTGATTTAATAAGGCCTGTAACCAAATTGGCCCTGTATCAGCTAAAGTGCAACTTGTGTGTATGTTTGCATGTTTGTGTGCCCTTTGAAATACTGGTAGAGGCACGCAGAACTGCACTGTGCACATTTTGTCCTATCATAAGGTGATTCAACGGACAAGTTACTTGAATTGTGACTTCTGAAGAAAACAAAAACTTAAAATGTTCCAATGTCAGAGTTACTTCAAAAATGTTCTCCTGGTGGTGAATATGACCATAAATCATTCATATACAGTAGCTGTCAAGAGAATTGCTGATAATTATATCCCTAGTTGTTTATTTATTTGACATTCACACTGCCACTGTGCTAATATTTGAAAGTTGAGTCCTCTAGGGTGTAAACAAAAGTGGTGGTGTGGGGAGGGGGCAATGTCCCATGTGTCAGTTACAGTGGAATAACCGGGCAAGTTTTAGTCCGCCTCCCTCTTTATTTTTACCCCCGTAGTCCCACCAAGATGTGCATGTATGTGTGTGGAAGTGAGCGAGCCCCTCAGCTATTATGTTCCTATTAATTTTTCCATTTGAAATCAAACCTCAGTGGACCTTCATGAGGGAGTCAAAGGAGGGAGGAGAAGACTTACACTGGTGATAACCTCATCAAGGGGAGGGTTCAACAAATATTGGTTGTAGCAGCCACAATGTCCAACAGGGGAGGCCATTTCCCTTTCAAATGAAACGCTCTCTAGTTGCTAGAATGTACCCCCTCTTCCTTTAAAGTGATCCCACTCTCACATGCCCTGAAGGAAGTGTGACAGCCAGCAGAACATTGTTTGGTTTACGCATATTAGCGCGCCACAATGGCTTATAAGGGGATGGAGAATTTTCAGTAAAATCCAGAAACAGGAATTTTGGAAATACCGCTATTTTGTTCAAGTGGATGTTTTGGATTCATGTATACAAACTGTTTCATAAATAAACATGACAATGCACGCATTTTTATGTCCTAAAAAAGAATGAAGGCAAATATATTCTAAATAATGTAATATATATTTTTCACTTTAATTAAATTCATTACATCAGTGGCGCTTCAAAGCACCCATCGCATTCTGCATGATTGTAGATTTCCGAGGATGTGATGGAAGGATGCATGGGGTTGTGCATGGTCCCTCTAAGTGGTATGCTGTTTACATGGGATTGAGGAATGCAGTGTAGCAACTACACTGAATATGCATTGAAGCGAGTTGTTTTATCCAAAAGTTTGTCGCATAACGTTTTTCCCCTAATACGAGGTGTGTCAGAAAAGTGCCAGGACTGGTGTCACTAAAGATTTATTTAGAATCCAAACTGCAAACTATAAGTTTTCCTTTTTGAAGTAATCCCCCTGGATAATGTACTTTCCCATCCTTCTCTTCCACGCTTGTATGCACTCCTGGAAGGATTCTTCCGGGATTCTCAGCAGCTCTGTTGTCATTTTTGATGTCGTCCACATCTTCACGTCTTGATGACCGCCATGAAGATCCATGACTCATCACCGATGATGACTCGTCCTAGCAAGTCCGGTTGGGTTTCAAGACACTTGAAGATTTCCTGACACACTTGCATGTATCAACTCTTCCGGCGATCGCTCATTAGTTTTGGCACCATCTTTGCGCAGACTTTCCGCATGTCCAAATCTTCAGTGATAATCTTTCAGACGATGCCCCGATTCATGCCCAGCTCATCTGCGATCAGTCAGCCGACGATCGCTACGCACCATCTGCCTGACCTGGTCAACATTGACGTCAGTCCTGGTTGTTCAGGGCCTACAGCTCCTGGGGTTGTCTTCCACGTCCTCGCGTGTTATTTTTACTAGCCAATCAGCAAAGAAAATATATTTCTATTATTATGAATATGATGATACCTGTACCGGACCGTCGTGGTGAAGAGAGAGCTGAGCCGGAAGGCAAAGCTCTCAATTTACCGTTCAATCTATGTTCCCACACTCACCTATGGTCGTGAGCTTTGGGCCGTGACTGAAAGAACAAGCTCGCGGATAAAAGCGGCTGAAATGATTTTCTGGACTCACCCTAAGCCGTAGGGTGAGGAGCTCGGTCATCCGGGAGGAGTTCAGAGTAGAGCCGCTGCACATTCATATTCAGAGTAGCCAGAGAGGTGGCTTGGGCATCTAGTCCGGATGCCTCCTGGACGTCTCCCTAGTGAGGTGTTCCGGGCATGCCCAGCCGGGAGAAGGCCCTGGGGCAGACCTAGGACACACTGGAGGGATTATGTCTCACAGCTGGCCTGGGAACGCCGTGGGGTCCTCCCGGTGGAACTGGAAGAGTTGGCCGATGACCGGGAAGTCTGGACTTCCCTACTGAGACTACTGCACCCGCAACCTGGACCCGGATAAGCGGAAGAAAATGGAATGGAATGAATGTGATGATAATTATTATATTTTAGTCGTAATCCACACAGGGTTTAAATGTTTTCTGCTCATTTCATCAATTGCTTCCATTGATTTACAAGTGTACAGTTAATACTGCCCATCTTTTCAATGCCAGAAAAGTTTTTATATGTTCATCAATATGAAACTTTGTAAAATAAACATCAGATCTTACATCTCATCATTCTGTCCAAGACCTGTTGACCTCCATTCTACCACAGGTACACGCACCTCCTCTACTTTGCAGCACCCCATTCAGTCTCCTTCAATTCCAATCAACTCGCTCCACCCTGTTTTCCCCGTCTTTCTTTGCAAAAACGCCAGCGCTTGCTAATCTGTCAATCAGAGGCTGTCCTGTTGTGGCACTGACAGGGGTCCATACGGTGGGCCCCACACCTCCAACAGCTCGCTGCTCGGAGCTGCTCGATGATTAACCAGGCAGGTAGTGAGTCAAAGTGCTGACAGCAGAATCACACTGACAGCTGATTTGGAAGACAATGGTCCCACTCCCTCTATTTAACTTGTCATGGCGGTTAAAGCATATTTTCCATTAACCTATGTTAGGAAAGATGGAATAAGGAGATGCTCATTTCCTACACTTCCACATTGCTGCAATCATTAATCCACAGATAAAACTGATT
This sequence comes from Dunckerocampus dactyliophorus, assembly GCF_027744805.1. Taxonomy (NCBI): domain Eukaryota; kingdom Metazoa; phylum Chordata; class Actinopteri; order Syngnathiformes; family Syngnathidae; genus Dunckerocampus; species Dunckerocampus dactyliophorus. The sequence continues at coordinate 35,605,683 of NC_072819.1, read as the reverse complement.
AGTAAACTTGTCCTATGGAGCTGTGATTTATTGCCTCAGGGTCCATCAGAGCTTGAACATCAGTAATAGTGTGATGGATGTTGATGTTGTGGTTGGGATATTAGCATGGCTCTTGGGCTAATGGGAAACATTGTCTAACTGTGCACCCATGAGTGAAGGCTGTACAGGTCATAGCAACACAGAAAAGGAACCTCAGACTCTTGTCTTTCAGTTTAATAGTCCAACACTTCCCAATTATTAACCGCTCCTGCAGTGTACCATTCATATTCAAAATCTTTTTACCTCCCTCCACTTCCTGTGCTTTGTGTCTTTTGGCTTTACAAGATGGAATGGACAACGCTGGCACATCTGTCAGTCAAACTGCAGCCCCCCTCAAACACCAGTGGATGCCCAAAGCCAGCCGTCCATGCAGCTCCACTGGATCCAGCAGCTCCTCAGCTGAGTAATGAGTAACTAACCTGCAGGTATTGAATCAAACTGCTGACAAGCAAGAGGAGGGGTGTGGAGACGGGGACTGTGTAGGTGGATAGAGAGAGTGATATAAAAGGAGGGGAGGATGAGGATGACAATAGCATCATTTTGTGGTCCACCTTGGTGACGTACCCTTTAACTTTGCAAAGAAAGATGGCTCCCTTTCGTGTCCATCCCCCCCCCCCCCACCCCCCCACAAGCACACACACACCTCCCTCATTTCTCCCTCTCTAAGTGGCACCCTTTGATGGGATGTCCCCCTGCCTTATCTCGTCTCCTTAGACAGATGAGTTCTGTCAGCGATGCCATCACTGGCCAGCTAAACATTAATGACTCTCTCGCCTGACAAGTGTTGGCGGGACAGAGGAGAGGTGAAAGGGGGACGCCTGTGGACAAAACCATGCATGAAAAGGAGAACTGATGGCTTTATCTGCTTGACAGATTCTCTTTTGTCTCTCTGAACCTGCATATATGTATTTGTGCTATCAGCAGATTCCTGGCTCAACATGATGGTTTTATTGCCCTGTTTTTCCTCTCCTCTGAGGAGATGGACCCCTTTGTGTTCCCATTGCCCCTCATCCTTCCTACTGGCATATCTGACATTCCTTCAAGTATCTGTGTGTGTTTTTGTGCGCACTGGCATGTGTGTTTATCAGCATTTGTGGGTTCATGTGTGTTTCCCTTAATTGGACACTCTTATGTGTCTTGGAGAAAGCATCCTGAACTTTGATGCTGGTGATTGCAGTGGTGATGATGATGATGTGTGTGTGTGTGTGTGTGTGTGTGTGTGTGTGTGTGTGTGTGTGGGGGGGGGGGGGGGGGGGGGGGGGGGGGGGGGTCATGGTGGAAGAGTCATCCCAGAGGGATGTCCAGTGAGAGGAGAAGAGGATGAAGTGAGGCAAGGAAGGAAGGGATAAATACTTTGTTGAACAGGATAACGATAGGAAAAAAGCACGGAGCGCAGATCACCAACAAGGCCGCACAATATTAAAAGTGTCTATCTGGCTCATTTGAAATATCATGATATCGCGCAAGGCAGATCCATTCCAGTCCTGTGGGTGGCAATGAAGCATATATGTAGTTGGTGTGGTAAAGACCCAAGTCTTCCTTGAAGTGGAATTTTCACAGTGATGAATATGAGCCATACTGAAGTTTTGTGAAAATTTGTTATGAAATGATTGCATCATCGTGGTAAGAAACTTGCACCAACTGAAATTAAATATCTGAATTCAAAGTTAAAATACTTTGTTTTGACTATCCAGATATTTTTTATGTTATGTATATGTACTGTATATGTATATTTTCTATGTTAGACCAATTTGCTTCTCTTGAGTAACATGTACTAAAATCTAAGATATATTACTAAAAATAAGAAAAAAAAATTGCCAATAGAAAAAAAATGGTTGACTGACCAAAACACCTTTGGCAAGTCAAATGTTCTTCTATTTTGCATATTTTGCATATAAGAAATTTATTTCCATGGGGCCCGGCCGGGCACAGCCCGAAGAGACGACATGGGTCCCCTCTCCAGTGAGCTCACCACTCATGGGAGGGGCTAAAGGTTTCAGGTGCAGACTGAGCTGGGTTGCAGCCGAAGGTGGAGACCTTGGCGGTCCGATCCTCAGCTACAGAGGCTAGCGTTTGGGACATGGAATGTCACCTCTCTGGTGGGCAAGGAGCCTGAGCTGGTGCGCAAGGTGGAGAAGTTCTGGCTGCAAATAGTCGGACTCACCTCCACGCACAGAGGTGAGGCGACGAGCAGGGGGGGGCACTTCTTGTTCCTTGGGGGATTCCCTTGTACCGCTGGGGGACTTCAACACTCATGTTGGCAGCAACAGTGAGACCTGGAGGTGTGTGATTGGGAGAAACGTCTCTCCTGATCTGAACCCAAGCGGTGCTTTGTTATTGGACTTCTGCGCCCATCACAGATTTGTCCATAACAAACACCACGTTCAGGCATAAGGGTGTCCACATGTGAACTTTGCACCAGGACACCCTTGGCCTCACTTTGATGATAGACTTTGTGATCGTGTCATCGGACTTGCAGCCATATGACACTCGGGTGAAGAGAGGTGCAGAGCTGTCAACCGATCACCATCTGGTGGTGAGTTGGCTCTGATGGGAAGATCCCTGTCAGACCTGGCAGGCCTTAACGTATTGTGAGGGTCTGCTGGGAATGACTGGCAGAGTCTCCTGTCAGAAGGAGAATGGACAATGACTTTTGGACGGTTACTGAGGTTGTCAAAAACCTCTTCAGTGGCAGGGCCCCGGGTGTGGATTTCCTTAAGGCCCTGGATGCTGTGTATTGGTTGACACAACTCTGCAGCATCGTGTGGACATTGGGGGCAGTGCCTGTGGTTTGGGAGACTGGGGTCGTGGTCCTCCTTTTTAAGAAGGGGCACCGCAGGGTGTGTTCCAACTATCGTGGGATCACACTCCTCAGCCTTCCTGGTAAGGTCTATTCAGGGGTTCTGGAGAGGAGGATCCACCAGATAGTTGAGTCTTGGATTCAGGAGGAGCAGTGTGGTTTTCGTCCTGGTCGTGGAACTGTGGACCAGCTCTACACTCTCGGCAGGGTCTTTGAGGGTGCATGGGAGTTTGACCAAACAGTCTACATGTATTTTGTGGACTTGGAGAAGGCATTTGAGCCTCGAGGAATTCTGTGGGAAGTACTCCGGGAGTGTGGGGTATCGGACCAGCTAATTCAGGCTGTTCATTCCCTGTATGACCAGTGTCAGAGTTTGGTTTGCATTGCTGGCAAAGTCGGACCCGTTCCTAAGAAGGGTTGGACTCTGCCAGGGCTGCCCTTTGTCACCGATTCTGTTCATTACTTTTATGGGCAGAATTTCTAGGCGCAGCCAGGGTGTTGAGGGCTTCCAGTTTGGTGGCGGCAGGATTGGGTCTCTGCTTTTTGCAGATGATGTGATTCTGCTGGCTTCATCAAGCCATGACCTTCAACTCTCACTGGATTGGTTCGCAACCGAGTGTGAAGCAGCCAGGATCAGAATCAGCACCTCCAAGTCCGAATCCATGGTTCTCGCCCGAAAAAGGGTGGAGTGCCATCTCTGGGTCGGGGATGAGATCCTGCCCCAAGTGAGGAAAGGATGGAACGCAAGATCGACAGGCGGATTGGTGCGGCGCAGTGATGCAGACTCTCTATCGGTGCGTTGTGGTAAAGGCAAAGCTCTAAATTTACCGGTTGATCGACGTTCCTACCCTCTCCTATGGTCATGAGATTCGGGTAGTGACCGAAAGGACAACATTGCGGGTACAAGCAGCCGAAATTTGTTTTCTTCGTAGGCATGCTGGGCTCCCTCTTAGAGATAAGATGAGATGCACTGTCATCTGGGAGAAACTCGAAGTAGAAACGCTGATCCTTCGCATTGAGAGGAGCCAAATGAGGTGGCTTGGGCATCTGGTCAGAACGCCTCCCAGACGCCTCCCTGTGGAGGTGTTCAGGGCATGTCCAACCAGTAGAAGGCCTCGGGGAAGACCTAGGACACGTTGGCCTTGGAACGCCTCGGGATTTTCCGGGAGGAGCTGGACGAAGTGGTCGGGGAGAGGGAAGTATGGTCTTCCCTGCTTAGGCTGCTGCCCCTGCGACCTGACCTTGGATAAGCGGTAGAAGATGGATGGAAGAAATGTATTTAATATCTTAATTAATAATACATAGGATAAGCAAATTGGTCCAAAATACAAAGAAAATTAATATTTTGTTATATTGATTTGAGGTCTTTAATTTTGCTTGGATTTAAAAACATTTCAAACATAGTGCCACAGACATTGGAGGAGTAATATCCCCATTCCACTTCAAAACTCTGCTCTTTTGGATTGAAATACTCATATGATGTTGATAATGACACCCAAGAGCCAGGCCCTTTTGCATGGTAGCAAGATCGCATACGCAACTGTAGGACAGCACAGTCTGTCACACTCGTTTGTCTTTCATAAAGTGCACATGAAGTACACGTTCCCCATTATGTTCATCCATTTCCTGAGTGTCTCACACAAGGGCAGCGTCACCTACAGACATGGATAAAATTGTTGGTACACTTCTGTGAAGAAAAGAGAACTCACAATGGTCACTGTAATGACTGTCACTGAAAACTGGCAAGAGTACTCTAATTAAGAATGCCAAAAATGTATATTGACATGTGAAAAGAACTGTCCCATAGTCAGCCATGGATGACAAAAGGACTAAAACATGCCTGAAAGAAGAAGAAGAATACATCCATCCATCTATCCATCTTCTATGCCGCTTATCCTCAGTAGGGTCGCGGGTATGCTGGAGCCTATCCCAGTTGACTTGCGGCGAGAGGCCGGGTACACCCTGGATTGGTCGTCAGCCAATCGCAAGGCAAGAAGAATATATTATACAGGAAATTTATCTTTCAACAAACTAAAGAAGCAGAAAAAATATAAGACATATAAAAATAATTTGACAACAATCCTAAGAGTGTGAAAGAAAGAACATTATAGTCAATTACTAGATAAGAATAAAAAGAACATTAGAGCAACTTGGGGCATTTTAAATAGTATTATAAGGAACAGTACTAAGAAAGCAAACTACCCTCATTATTTTATGGTTGGAAACACATGAATGATGATATAAATGAGGTAATTGAAATGTTTAACAACTAATTTTAAATATTGGACCGCAATTGGAAGAAGAAATTCCCAAATTTCTGGAGGGAAGGAATGGAGGGAAGGAATGAAACCATAGATAGGAATCCTAATTCCAGATTTCTCACTGAAAAAAGGAAATCACTGACATTGCCAGTAATTGTAAAGCAAAAACATCAACTGATTGTAATGGAATCGAAATGGAAACAATAAAAAGGGTTGTCATTGAGATCGTAGAACCGAACATATATCAATAACTTATCATTTCAGACTGGAAAATTTCCTAACAAGATGAAAGTAGTTCCAATTTTTAAAAAAATGGGACAAACATAAATTTACAAATTAACATCCAGTTACCTTTTTACCCCAATTTTTTTTCTATTTTTTTCTTTTATAATATTTTTTTATTTATTTGATTAACAGAGAACAAAAATAAAAAAAAAAAACAAAAACAGCTCGGCTTCACCCTAGTTCAGCTCCACAGCACCCGAAGAGACAGAAAAGCACACAAAACAACCAAAAAGTGAAGACACACATAAATACACGTAACAACAACAACAATAATAATAATGATAATGATAATAACAATCACAGCAAAAATAACAAATAATAAACTGTGATAACAATAACAATAACTCATTAAACTTAAATATCATACAATTCCACTGACATAAGGAAGAAAACTTACATTATGTCTATTTAATAGTTAAAATAAAATATACAGGGTCAGGCAAAATGATCTGACACATTTGTAGGTCAAATAAAAGGCAAATAAAGTAAAGAAACAAGAAAGTGTTTTTATTTTTGAAAAGTACATATAATGCAATTCTGTTTCATTATGTTTTAAAAATTAAATCAGTCAAATGGGATCCATTATTGTCCACACACTCAATGCAGATCCAGTAGCTCTGAAGTTGGTACTCCATAACAAGATGGTGTTTCGAGCTGGTACGAGATCATGTCTACCAAGATTGAAGTGCAAACGGAACGCTCGTTGTGTTGCAGTTACAGATTCGTTTGTTTTGATAAACGTTTCCACAATGAAAGTGCGATGCTCTCCAGTCCAATTCATGGCAGCGACTGAAAAAGAAACGAAAAACAATGGCATTATAAAGAAACAAAGCAAAATGGCGTTATATGAAAAAAATGGCATTATATGTACTTTTCAAAAATAAAAACACTTTTTTTTACAATGGATCCGATATTTCTAAACACTCATACTCACTATCGTCCAATCTAAATGCAGTTCTCTCTAATGATATCATCTCCATAGCATGTGCACACCAGTCATGACAAGAATACAGGTTTGTGGTGTCATTGGTATGTCTACATTTAAGAATGAGATTGCCTCTCTTGTAATTTTTCTATTCTCTGACATTACCCCAATTTTCTAAAATTATCAAGAAGCTATTTAATAACAGGTTGGACAAATTTATTAAGACGAATGAATTACTCACAGATAGTCAGTACGGATACAGAGCTAACATTTTAACCTGCTTGGCACTGATTGAAATCACTGAGAAAATGACTAACGCTATAGACCACAGAAAGTGTGTAGCTGCAGTATTTATGGATCTCACGAAAGCCTTCGATAGAATTAATTATGGCATCCTAATAACAAAATTAGAAAGGTACGGAATCAGAGGATTGTTTTTTAATTTGGTTAAAAGCTACCTAGCAAACAGGAAGCAACTTGTAAAGCTAGCAGAATACACATCTGGAAGTTTAAATATTACATGTGGAGTACCGCAGGGGTTAATATTGGGACCAAAACTGTTCAACTTGTATATCAATGACATTTGTAAAGTGACGAAAGACTTAAAGTTTCTAGTATTTGCGGATGATACTACTGCCTTTTGTTCTGGGGAAAGCACACAAGAGCTAATTAAAAAAGTCACAGATGAAATGGACATATTAAAAAGATGTTTTGATAAAAACAGATAATCCTAGAACTTAAGTAAAACTAAAATAATGCTATTTGGTAATAGCAGAAAGGACACGTACTATCAAAAACAAATAGACGGAGTGGACTTTCTGGGGATCATAATAGACGAAAAAATGAGCTGGAAATCTCACATCAAAAATATACAACATGAGGTGGCAAGAAATACTTCAATATTGAATAAGGCAAAATTTGTTTTTGATCAAAAATCACTCCACACTCTTTACTGTTCTTTGGTATTACCACATCTTCCTTCTCCTTTTGGACATGTGGAACTGTGAATTGAATTATGTGATGTATTCCATTGTAACGTGCATGCCTGTTCAAGTAAAATTAAACCATTGCCATTACCATTAGAAGCTAAAAAGATTCTGGGAGTCACATCAGCTCTATGTTTACAGACATGAAGGTGCCAAATGAAGCATACAGAGAAAAGAAGACCATGCCAACTGTGAAACGTGGAGGAGATTTGGTTATGTTCTAAACTGCTTTGCTGCATCGGACACAGAGTGTCTTTAATCTGTGCAGTGTACAACGTAACCTCAAGACTATCACAGCATTTTGGAGCAAAATGTGTTGGCCACTGTCCGAAAGCTTGGTCACAGTCACACGTCATGGGTCCTCTAACTGGACAATGGCCCAAAACACAGCCAAAAACACTCAAGAATGGCTAAGGGCTAAACAGTGGACTATTATAAAGTGGCCTCCTACGAGCCCTGTTTTACATTTACATTCAATTGGACATCTGTGGATGTAGAACTGAAACATGCAGTCTGGAGAAGGTACCCATCAAACCTGAGAGGGCTGGAGCAGTTTGTTCATGAGGAGTGCGCAAAACTACCTGCTGATAGGCGCAGGAGTCTCATTGAGCGTTACAGGAAGTGCTTGATTGCAGTAATTATTAGGTTAAGGGTACCACCATTTTTGTCCAGGTCACTTTCTTTTCTTTCCTTTCCTAATTTTGTTGGAGATCTACCTCTTGACTGCAGACATATTTTCCATACTTTCATCCATATCACTGGTTGTGTCATCCCACACAGGCCAGTAGACTATTTGGCCACTTCTGTTTTGTTATATTAAATCCCCCAGCTCAACTGCTGACTGGACACAGCCCAGTTCCAAATTGACATTGCCCACATTTCCAAAGTCCGTCCAGTTGATGGGATTATGTTGTTGGACCACCATCCATACTTCCACATATGCACCAAGCTTTGTGGATGGTTGGGGATAAAGCGTGATTGCTAGAGTGTCTTCCAGCCAGCATTCCTTTACTGGAGAGAAGCAGGCCCCCTGTGGTGAAGATATCCACTTGCCCAGCTTATTTCTCCCCAGGCGGCCTCTATGCTCTCTTGGTTCCTAGAGCAATGATTAACTCTGGTTCTGATCAATGCTTTTGCTGATTCTGATTCATCACTGGAGCCTTGCAGCTGCCATGTAAAGGAAGCGTCAACCCTGTGCTGCTTGTGACAGAGCATACCCACTCCATCACTTACACAAGGGCGCACATCCACACACACTGGGGTGGCCATAATAACGCCTGACAATGTCATCAAACCCAGTAGTTCTTAAATAGACACAAAATCAAAATAAGTTTAATTTATATTCTATTATCAGTCATCGTTCATGTATAAACAGCTGTGTACTTTCCTTCTTCCTTCGCCAGTGTTAAATATGGCTTTGTTTTTACAGTGGGTCGCTAGAACACAGCTCTTATTCCAGATGGGAAAAGCAAGAATGAGATAAATATAGGGGACAAATCGAAATGAGGAACCAAGAGAGAAATTGGCATTGCTCGTCACCCAGTGGTGCTTTACCTTGACAGCAGGGGAAGCCCTGATTTCCTGAAGATGACAAGAAGCACAATGGCTGAGTGTTCTGTCAGCACATCCTTCTCACAGGGCCTGGTTAATGATTCTGCAGCCACAGCCGAGCCGGAGAGAGGGATGAGCCGAGAGAGCCACTGGGAGGAAAAGGAGGTGGAGCGGGTGGCATTCTCCCACACTGTAGGTGTCATTTTGCTGCATTAGGAATGATGGTGTGTTTTTGTCATTTTAATTGCCCTCAACCTGATATCTTCATACTCCCACTATTTGTTAATGGGCCAGAACAAAAACTACATGTCACACATGTTTAGCAGTCATCCACGCTATTACTCATACAGTTAATACAGCACTGTGCATAAAACTATTAAGTAAAAATGTTTAAATGAAGAGAACTGATGAGATAAAGATCTTGGTAAAACAATACAAATGATGTCTTTGATAATTAAACCTGGTGTGACTGCAAGTTTTATGAAGATTATTGTGTTTTAGACTTTGTAATTTGTATATGCAATATTTCGTCATTATTTATAGATTACAAGATATAGTAAAGGTAATATTACAAGTAAAAACAAATGATAAAGTTCATACATTATTTGTAGTATATCATCACTGTCTATCGCCACTGTTTTGTTATTATTTGGCGTTTTCTGCTGTATATTAAGATATAAGGTGGAAATACCAGGGCAAAATCATAGTGTACAGTAGACAAGGGGAGGGTTGGCTGAATGGTTATCTTCATGCACTCCGCAACAGGAGTCGGTTAAAGTATTAATCCATTGCTGCTTAACAATATTGCTGACTGGTGTGTGGAAACAGGAGGGATCAAAGTTATCATGTCGAGGAGAAAGGCACCTTTCACTGCGCCCATTAAGCCTGTCCACTCCATCTTAACCAGCCCATTCAGGGGAGCCACCCAGAGCAGCATCCTTCCACTCCTCATTTTTGTCTCATTTTTTAGTCTCCTCTTTAATTTCACACGTCCTCCTCCTACTTTTCTGCACTCCTTCCTGCATATACTAAATATTAACTAATTTCCACCATAAACACCTGCATTTTCCACCTCTTCCTTCATTTCTGTCCATCCATCTCATCATCTGTCACCTGGTGGAGTAATCACATCCACATTTGATAAGGCTGGTTAGGTGGGTCATAAAAAGTTTATGCTTGTGATGCCGGAGCCTCATTTATTATCCGTGCTAATGTAGCAGTATGGAGTGGGAGGAAAGGGGGAAACAGGAGTGCAAGAGGTTGAGAGAGAGAGAGGCCACCACATTAAGGGATCATTACCCATCTATGTGCTCTGTCCCTCGCTTTCAATACTACATAAGTCCTCTTTATGCTTTATGGCCTCGATGAGGGTAAAGCTTTCTGTATTTAAGTGTTCCATAGCCACTAAGAGTTCAAGATGCTTATAGCACAGGACGTAGTAACCATTTTCTAACCACAGAACTATTGGCTTTAGCCCTAATGCTTGCTTCTACTGCATTTACCTTACATTTACGTCCATGCATAGGCTTTCAGTGTGCATTATATTGTATAGCGTACCAACTGATGCATGATGGGAACAGTTGTAACAAGAACATTCAATCATTTCTTGATTCAAAGTTATTTTTCTGTTTGTGCTGCATCTGACTAGCTGTGTTCAGTTCAGTTCTATCTATCCATCTAAACGTTCCATCTACAGTGGTGTGCAAAAGTGTTTAACCCCTTCCTGATTTCCTATTTTTTTGCGGTTTAAATATTTCAGATCATCAAACAAATCTGAACACAAAATGCTGTTTTCAATTACACTTTTTACTGTTATGGGAGAAAAAAATCCAAACCTACAGTGGATGGACTGAAGCCCCAACACTGAGGTTTGTGATATCTTCCAGACAATTGCTTCACTAAAGATTGAAAATAGAGAAAAGTGTTTCCGACTGATCTTTTCTCGGGATAAACGAACTCGTACGTTTCACACAGTGTTGAAGTGTAACCATAACTATTCATTTGCATTTCACAATCAGCACTTATATAATTACATGAATCATCCTTACAATAAAATGTTTGTATTTTTAAACAGCTTTTAAAAGTACATTTATTCTTATTAATGCTCTTTTTAGTACACACATTCTTATATCAAGTCACATGAGTGTTTCCACACTTTAAAACCTGGAATCCAGGGAGTCAGCGAGTGACATGTGGATGTTTTTTCCATCGGAGTTGAACAGCTTTGGCACATGTTAATACCCATGCGGAAGCTGTAGTAGGCTAATTCTACATTTGATCAAAGTTACTTAATATTTATCAGATCAAAACACATATATGTTAGGACTTATCAGCATGCTAAATCACTTTTACCATTAATCACCATCAACATTAATAATGGCAACACCAGGTCTGCTTGGAGCAGGTGTCTGACAACAGGTCACCATGGCGGCCACAGCAGGTGGCTTCCTCTGCTCTAAACTCTGGCTCTCCTGACCTACAGGGTGGCACTGGGGCTGCCCAGAGCCTGTGTGTGACATGACGGTGTACTGTGGGGACCATAACTGCGCTTCATAACACACCTCAAACGGAGACAATTTAGCAGCATGGTTGCTATATTTAGCAAGTAGGGGCGCATATTAAAAGTGAAAGTGTTTCTTTCGTCATGCATTTATTTGGTAATTAAATACAGGCGGTCAACAAAGGTGAACTATCCGCCCTGCAGGCTTTCTGATTGTGTCTAAAAGCTGTAAAACCTCTACAATGCAACCTGACAGAGACAGGCAGTGGACTGGATGCACTCCTCCTTTGCTGGCAAAACTGGCATGGGACAAGGACCATCTGCCTAACATGGCTAATTTCGAGTACAAATTGCCTGTGAGAAAATACATGTCACAAACACCAATTTCAGAGTGAAAGATGACATATTAAAGATAATAATGCATTATTATGATATATTATTATTTATTATTATTATATATTAACATAACAGTGGTTTGTATAATGTCTATTTGTGGGAAACAAACATTTCAAAACGCAACTGCCTGGTTTGTGACTCGGTTTAATAAAACAGTTTGTTTGTCTAGTCATATTTTTTCATTGGATTTTTCTTAAAATCAACGTTAAAATCTTGTTTCGTTCTCGTGGACCCAATCTCAGGGGCTGAGTGAGGGGACGAGTGGGGGACAGCTCTCGAGTTTTTTTACTCAACCAGCACTCGTTGGTATTCATCTCTGTTAATTTGCTCACTTAGCCTGCTGCCACCAGTTAAACTAAAAAGGAAACCAGGTTTGGATGAATGTATTAACACCTTGGAAAAAGCAACAGATCTGCTCCTTGACTCAAATCAACTCTTCTTTCCACTTCCTGTTCCGAGCTGCAAACTCGCTAACACCGCGTCGAACCGAGCAATTGAAGAAAGCGGGCACTCGGGAACCTCACTCACCAACACCAGCATGAGGGGACTGGCAAGTAAATCGTGACCCTGACACGGGCTCACGGGTCTAGTGAGTCGTGTAGGTGCACTTGTTAAGTTTCTTCAGGTGACTTATACGCCGCATTGAGCGGTACATTGAATTGTACCAACCGGTTTACAATCCAGACAAGCTCTCATGTGATTATCTTTCACAGGTAAGGCTAAAAAATACTTCTGATTGTATTTGGCCATTATAACATCATTTTACGAACAGAATTTGTTGACTTTGTGGAATAATACTGTGGATTCCCGCGGTGAAACCAGCCTCCTTTGTAGACACGCGCTTTATTAAGGTCGGTTCATTTTCTTGCATTTATTTAAGGGGCAGATCTTCCACCTCCAAACGTATCGCTGCAATGGGCCACCCATCTCAATGAGGTGTTTGCTTAGTGCGTATATATGTCTATGGGAGTCTCTGTGTGAGGTTTTTTTTTGCGCATGCTCGCTGTGACACCCGAATCGATGAATCGAGTACTTGATTTACTTTAGTGAGCGACTCACCAAAACCCGAGCCAGTAAAGTATAGATCTTAACTATTATACTTGACATATGTGCCACATATTAGCAGTTTTGCAGAATGCATCCAAATCACATACTGTACTGTAACCATAGTTTTCATTTGGGTTACACACTGATGACAAACAATTATAATAGGACATGAACAATATGAGCAGCCTTGTTATCTAAATAAACTTGCTTTGCCCAATGTGCTACAACATAACATTCAAACATTTGTCATTTTGTGAGGAGAGCTATCCATGATGGGAACATGCAGATGGACCAGGACAGTATGGGCATGTATGAGTGTGTTAGTGCTGGGGGTGGGGGTTGAGGAGGGAGTGCTACCCAGAGGCAGAGATAGTGATAGATTGGCCTGGGAGAACCACGATGCAGATCCACTCATCAAGATTGATGTTCTGCCATTCGGCTTTAAGTGCAATTAAATTGGCCCCTGTGTTAAAAAGCCCTGCCGATAACATGGCTGAGGATGAGATTATGCTACATTTCCCTTGCGTTTTCACCCACCTGCACATCCCCGCCGCACCTTTTGCACATTGTCTGAGGTTTCCCGGCATGTCTGAGCCGTCCATGTAGCTTGTACTTTTTCCACAAAACCTGCAAAGTAGTTTATAAATTAATGCGCCCTAAAAGTTTCTGGTTGTTGCTATACCACAGAACCGATTACTTGTACATTAGTGCATGTTTAATGTGTAATAATGTGTGGTGATTACAGACAGAGAGGACGTTAATGTCTTCTTGAACTATTTAAATATAACTCAACACTGGCAGCAGATTTGACAAGCTTGTCTATCAAGACATATTTTGAGATTAGAAAAGATAAAAGTTTGTTCTCACTCGTGCAACACTGAACACACACACAGTACACGTGAACGAAGAGTGCCTCGGTACAAATCACTCTCCCTAGGCCTCCAGCTTGTACACTTCATTATGTACGCCATTTTCTCCTAAATGAAAATATTTGCAATCATTCAAATTAAGTGTCGATCACAGTCCAATCCATCTTTTTGTGTCTCGGCCTCCGTGCTGCCACGAGCGTCGCCCACCTCTGTCAGTGTCAAGTTGTTAACCTTGTGTCAACAGTGGCGCAGGGCGTATTTGGGCTCACTTGATGGATGGGTCTTGGTGGACTTGTCCCACGCGAACATATTCCACGTGTCAGCTGAGTGAGGTGCAGCACGAGTGTGTGTCAAACCCTCCACCCACACGTATATGCTCATACACACAAGTTTCTGTCCTCGCCATGACAACACATGTTCGGACTAGGTGGGTGGAGCTCTGACCCCACTGTCACAGAGCCCATGAAAACATTCAAGAATTTTGTTTGTTCCTGCAAATGGTGAGATCGACCCATGTCATTTGCATCATTACATTTCCATGTGAGGGTGTGACACCTCGTTCCCTTAAGAAACTGGTAAAAATTAACTCTGCCAGCTCACCCCAAGGGAAACATGTAGTAATCATGGGGAGGGCCTCTGCAAATTAGCATCATGTTCTTTCTTTTGTACACCCTTCACGCTTTTGATGGTTGTGGGTTGTTTTAGACTACATTTGTGTTTTATGAACATTTACTCTGCACCAACAGCTTTTCCCTTTAGGGAACAAAATTTCATTGCAAATACAAATTCTAAATATAAGATATTAAGACATTATTTGTTCTGCACAACACACCATTATGTGTACTTTATGAATACTTCATCACAATCTGATGGGATAGAAATCATTTCAAAAAGAAGTCTACTGTATTAAAAATTCAGGTATTATAAAGTTAACAATAACCAGCCAGTTTTTACTCCTGTATTTATTTATTTTATTTTGTTATTGGTTATTCAGTTATCTTTAATCTATTTATTTTTCTTTTTGTATGTTAGCGTATGTGTTTACTTATGTATTTATTTGTATTTTCTTCTTTTTCTTTCTTTTCTTTTTTCCCCTTTTCTTGTATTGGAAAACGGCAGCAGGTAAACATTAAAACAGGAAGTGAACAACATCGGTAATTGTTGAGCTATAGACAAGGGGTAAGATTAAATCAGTCCTGCTTTTTCCTACTACTTTTTCAGACATGTTTAATTGTGCAATGTAAACATGCAATGTTCCTTAATGTAACTTAAGCATGTTTGAAACAAATTAAAACCATTTCCACTACCTTTTAGAGATGTTTACAATAAATGAATAACATAATTGAGATTCTAAGAGAGATTAACATATCTAAAAATCAACAAAGGTTAAATTAAACTAAAACTGAGCATTATTACTTTCAAAAAGCAGATGTTTGTGATGCAACCCACTAGTTGTGCAAGTGTGTTGCGACCAGTGAATGTATTTTATTGCATTTCTTTTCTTACAATCCCGACAGAGAAACTGCACCCTGTGCCGTAAGCATTTGGGTTAAGGCAGAGATGGCATCAGTACATGACTGATCACTTGTCAATATCATGAGTTCATTGAGCATCATTCATCAGCGCTGCGTCCTGTCACTCCACACAGCTGCTCGCCATCTCCCTCCTCCGCCGTCTTTCATTTTTCTCTTTCTTACCAACTTTCTCGGTCCCACCGGTTGCGTGCAGCATCTCAGGCCTTCCTGTGGTTCAAAATAAAAATGAGTAAAGAACAAGAGTGTCGCGTGTCATGCGTAGGCGGGTGAGTTTCTCTTCACGCCATGTGTT
Organism: Dunckerocampus dactyliophorus; assembly: GCF_027744805.1. NCBI lineage: Eukaryota > Metazoa > Chordata > Actinopteri > Syngnathiformes > Syngnathidae > Dunckerocampus > Dunckerocampus dactyliophorus. Next base: position 35,590,197 of record NC_072819.1, on the reverse strand, counting down.
CTTTTTTGTCTTTTTGGAAGGGGGTTGTCATAATGTGTTGTCCGCTCTGGCGCAGAGGGTCAGATTAACAAGCAGCCTGGTTCCCTCTTTGCAGTGGTCCCCTCACAGAGCACAATGACAGGGGCGATCCATCACTTCTGTCTCTAACAGGGTGGGGGTCAGTGGGGGTGGAGGCAGTGGTGCAGGCTGATGGAGGGTTATGGAGAACAGGATGGGGCTGGTTAAACTTTAACCAGCTCTCTTCCTACACACTGAAGATACATTCAGCTGCCGTTCTGTGATGCGGGGAGATTCTGATGTTTCGTCAACCAAGATCGTGACCCGCCACCCACAGGGACCCATCTCGCCCACTCATGGCCCCTGCTTCCATATGGATCACTGTGGTGAAACACCAAACTTTTGACAATAGCGTGGGAAGAAGCAATTTTGAGACCCCTATACATAAAGCAAACAAACCTCTATGCTCTCCATAAAAAACTCCAGTGTACAAACCGTCACTTTACTTCCATCTGTCTCACCTCTGCTTGAGTGTGCAGCACCATCATACACACTGTCGACACGCGCACAATGGCCATCGCTTCTGGATCAATAGCAATAGCCTGGCTTGTGATTGTAGAGGGGTTAGTCCCGGGGCACGTCATGGTTATGGCATGAAAAATGATGACTGGCCTTTTGATGGTCATTTAATACACAGTTGCACTGTTTGATAGAATTTGGCAAAGCCCTCTCCCCAGTGAGTTAACAATGCGTACTGAAAATCATATTTCCATGGCGGCCCATTCAATCTTTGGCCCTCTGCTCCTGGAAAAACTGCAGTGACAAATGGGATGTGAGCGCACCCTGTGTGGCTGTGAGTCACGTCAGGTGCAGAGCAGGTTGGAGGTGTTAACCCAATGTGTTCCTGTTCACTGGTCCAATCATCTCCATTGATTGCGCCAATGATTGAGAGGGTCTTACCTTTCTTTTATGATGCCAGTGGGAGGAGGAGAGGGCTGTAGAAATGAGAAAATACAAAAAGGCTTACATATATCACTCACTGCTTAAGTACATATGCAGTATGTAAACACATATTACAGTATAATGGCAGACATTGTAGACTTGCAAAATAAGGTGAAAGAGGTTTTTTTTAAAACTCCATATTTGTGCAGGTGTCTATAAGTGGGGTCATGTGGCGGCATGATTAAATTAGATTTGATGAGATGACTCGGCTGTCCACGCACACTCAATAATGCAGTGATTTCTGCCCATTTGACACAGGGAGAGTGAGCAAGTGACACGGGTGAGTGCATGTTTGGAGTCAAAAGAAGGGGGGAGAAAGGTATAAACCACTACCGAGAAGGAGAGGGAAGAGGTGAGAGGTTTGGGCCAAGAAGGAGGGGAGTGCGGGAGCTGTCCATTTGTACAAACCTAAGAATCTGTCATGTGTCGGGTCACGTTTTCTTCGCTGCAGCACTGAGGTGGTTTTGACAACCACCACTTTCTCTCCTTCATCCGTGCTGCAAATGACATTAACAAAATTGTGTTTGTGGTGTTGCTGAGGCTAGGGACTCCTGGGAAACTGGCAGGGTCATTGGGTCAGGCAAGAAGGAGGAAGACAAGAGTGATAGACTGAGAAACAACCAAGACATGATTTAAATATGTTCTTATAAAAAACAAACTTTAGACCTCATATATTGGCACATATAATTAGTTTGAGCGAAGCTTAACTGAAATGAGAATGTGCAAGGATTACCTCTAGTCTCCTTGGTCATGCACAGACTCCTAAATATTTCAGCACTAGAAATTAACTGGGCTCTCAGGGGGGCAATCGTGCACCTGATTGCCCTCGACTTGCATTTATGGTTCGGTGAGTCTCAGATCTCCTTGGTGAGGGCATTGGCCCCAACGTCCATGTCCATCTATCCCTAAAATGCACTAACAAGAACTCAGGGAACGCATGAACTGGAGCACCTCTGTAAAGAAAGAAAGTAAGAACCTTATTTTGTCACATGTACAATGCACAGTGAAATTTGTCTCTGCATTTAACCCATCCTCTTGAGGAGCAGTGGGCAAGCATCGTGCAGCGACTGTGGACCGGTCAACATCTTAGTCAGTGAAGCGTCCATGTGTGGGTAACCATGGGGACATTGTGGGTGAAGCGACTTCGCCCAAGGACACAACAACAGTGACTGGGATGGAGGAAATGGGATTCTAACAAGGAACCCTGCGGTTACTGGACGAGTGGCTGTACCCCCTGAGCCACGCCGGCCCAAAGCACAATTACAAGCTAGAAGGATTTCGTGTTGGTATATATGTGTGATTTCTCCCCCTAAAGCTATCAATATTTAATGAGCCATTGGATATTAACTGGATTTGTAGAAAATGAGTGTAGACTCCCATGAGTGCTAGGGATCCAAGCTGTAGGAGACAGCAACGATGGAGTAAAGGTGGGACAGAGGAATGAGCTGGAGGGTGGGGGTGAAATGTTTTACATAGTGGTTGTATGTAAAAAGTGGTTATAGCCAATTACAATTACAGACACCATGGAGAGGACAACCAGGGAGATTGTTGTCTGAGTCTCCCCCCCTTGAAGTCACTGCAGCAACTGAATGACAATGGAGCTACAAAAACAGCATCACGATTTAGCTCCAAGAAATGGAGCTTCTATCCCATTTGTGAAGTCAAACATCAGTCGTGACACTTGGTAATTAATCACACCAAAATCTAAACAGACTCTTGTCCTGGTTCTTGATGTACGCCTGGAGCATGGCCAGAGCACAGTAACAGGACCAAGGTGCTTCCCTTGACTGGATGACCCCCTGCCAGGCCTCTTCTTTGTCACTGTGCTGCTTGCTACTGATTAATGGACGTAGTCTTGTGATCAGAAGGTTCGGACATGGTGGAGGTCCTAGTCTCATGGACTGAGACAGATTAGGCCATGATGCTTGACCCCTGTAGAGAGACCTCTGGAGCGGGATAGCCCAGGGGGCCCAGGGATAATGGAACCCCTCTCACTACTTCTAAAAGAGAACATGTTTATGGCTACTTAGAGGAAATTGATTTGATTGTGCCAGAAATGCATGTGTGAATACCCTTGGCACTTTTATTGGCTATTTGTCTTTTGAGTCACAGCTGGAAAAATTTATGCCCAAGTTGGGCTTTAGGAGAGCGAGTGCCTGGTTGTGTGTATTTAGGGGAGTAAATATTAATAATACATACCACCAGCATGTGTGCATTTGTGCGCTGTGCGGGTCATGTTGAGCGATGGATGGAAGGTGCACTTTAACTGCGTGTCAATCAACACAGAATGACTCAAAGTGTATAATGGAGGCACTGGCAGGAACAGATCACATTCATTAGGCCCTGGACCTTGTTTTTTTCTGAAGCAACTTGACTGTTAAGTGACACATTTTGAACATGAATTTCAAACTCCAAATTGCATTGGATCATTGGATCAATATGTAATAAAATAATGTAAAAAAAAAAATCAAAAAAATAAACACCAATCCAAATGTGAGGCGTGTGAGTAGTTATAAGTTATGAGTGTAACGTTGCGGTCAAATGAGCTATTGTATGTACTGTATGTCATATCACTGCATTTTCTGTGCAGTTTTTTTGTGTAAAATGTAAATGTAAATTGTGTAAAATGTAAATGTAAAACAGTAGTCTTGCTACAATAGCTGTAAGCCCCACCTAAGAACAGCCTGATTTGTGAGTTTATCATAATGAAAGCCACATTTTTTTGTGTTGTTGTTCTCTCCTCATATGCCTCCTTATATGTAGTTATTAAATACGCAACAATAAAAACCAGACATTCATCACTTTCCAAAAAAAAAAACAAAAACAGGACGGCCAGGACAGGACTTGAAAACAGAACATGCCCTGGGGAAAGGAGATGTTTGGTCACCCTACTTTAGCTATTTAGTGCAGCTACAATCATGCATGCACAAAATAACTTCATTTTCATCATGAAAAAACTTGGAGGTGAAAAAAGATATACATACCAGTGGTGTGCAATCAGGGCCAGCAAGGTCTCTTCTGGCCTAACCATTACCAGAAGCACTGACCTACATTTCAAACTTAAATTGTAGTGTTTGTTACATTAAATGATATTAATTTATTCCCAACAGTCTATTATCTACATTTCGTAGCATGTTTCTTGGCTGCAGTGCTTCCAGTAGTGTATGTGTACCGTAATTTCCGGTGTACAAGCCGCTACTTTTTTCTCACACTTTAAACCCTGCAGCTTATACAGTAATGCGGCTAATGTATGGCTAAAAGAACTACAGTTCCCATGATGTTTAGAGTGCAGCTTCAGGAAGTACTGAAATGGATAAGTGAAGTGGACGCTAATATTATGTTTTTAAAATCTGACAAATCTTGATTGGACAAATCTTAAGTAAGTTTGATCAAGGGTAGAATTACTACAGCTTCTGTTTGGGCTGCTTGGACCACGGCAGATGTTGAACTCCAATGAAAAAAAGTGTCTCACGTCTCATCAGCAGAGCTAATGAGTGACGCTGGGAACATGGATTGGAGGTAGGACTGCAAGGTTTATAGTGTGTCTTTCTTTATAGTGTGTCAAAATGTCCACTATCACCAACGGTTTTAAAAAGTTTGAACTACTGTGTGATGAAGAGGACAGGTAAAACAAAACGGCTAATTTGCCTGAAGACGAAAGTGACATCGAGAATGACAACGAAACAGAGAGAGAGACTGACAAAGTGTGTGATGAAGGAATTATGAGGCTGTTCAATTCTGATGCTGAAAAAGACAACTTTAGTGGTTTTACTTCCCAGGAGGAGGATGTAGACGGTGATGAATGACTTCTTGTAGGCTACTAGCCGTGTTACACGCACTGTTTGGCACTGTTTATTTAGCTATATTACGTGCACTCTTCAGCGCTGTTTGGAAAAAAGCATTTATTCAATCGAGAGTTTAAAAAATCTTTCTGTGCAGAAAATATCCCATGTTACGACGTGGACACCGGCAGCTTATAGACCGATGCGGCCTATATACGTATGTACACGTCTTTTTTTCTTTTTAAATTCAGGGGGTGCGTCTTATATACCGGTGCGTTCTATAGGCTGGAAATTACGGTATGTGAGATTTTTTTGTCCAAACAGATTTCAGCTTCAATGTGTTGCCATATCAATGTAATATGCCCAGTGCCTTCAGAATCAGGAATGTTGTCCCATGTCACATACATACTGTTAGCAATGGGGCTGTTTTTTTTTAGCCAATGCACATCTCAGGGACAGCTTGCATGCCCCCAGTCCTGATTGGTTGGTCAAAGTAAAACTGTTCAACGAGATAAGTTACGCTCACACAGGCTGACTGAGGACGATGAAATGGCAGTTAACGTCCCTGGTGAGTAGATTTATTTTACTTAAAAGGCTTTATATTTTTTACATGTTATTACATACATTTTGATTGTGAACTGCTTCAAATGATGTTGTATTATAGATGTTTGGAGTTGTCTGAACCTTTCATCACCGAGCCGTTCTATTTATGCTTGTCTCATTTGGCTGAGCACCAACTTTGTAAGCACCGATGTACCGCCAACGGCCGGGGGAAATTAGTCACGGACTTGAAGTTACAAGCAATAATGTAAGTCAGGCCTATTGGTGACAATGTATCCAAAGATAAGAGGACATATTGTTATCAATACAGTTTTGGGATTGCGGCAATCTTATGGCTGTCTTACATAATGTGCTGGAGTTCCCCTCACCCTAAATTCCTTCTTGGCGGATCGGTAATAACACTGTTGCTCTACATGGGTGAACCTGGTGCAAAACACCGTCATTGCACATATTTACTATCATTATTGTTTTGTTTTTTGATACTGGCTCTCACAGTGTCTGGCAAAGGCCAAATGCACCACCTGCCACATAGACTATGGCTTTGGGAGGCCAAAAATACAGTTAGCTGGCATGATGCGAGCTCTTGCAGAACTCACATCAGACTCAGCTTGTGTGGAGCAAAGGAAACAACAGCAATTGAGTTATGCAAATTGAAGCATTACTTATTGATTGCTAATTGATTTATGTGATCCACACTTCCACAACTGTAGTTGTGACGCTCTGATGGAGAGCTCCACCACCTTGATGTCCCCCAGTGCATTTAGACAAATCAAATTCATCCATCCATCCTTTCTCTCGCTACTCATCCATCAGCCTCATTGCATCACTGCTGACAAAAGTGACGTGTGTTTTGTCGGAGCGTGTGCGCGCCCAAACTTGACCTAGCAACCTCCACCTATGTTCGAACAGGGCACAGATTTACGAGCAAATCAAGTCACACATGAAAATGATGGACACAGAAGGACGGCGAGTTGAACACATGCTCAGGAACAAAGGACATCCACTGAGTCTGTTTGACTTAACGTCTTTCAGCAACTTTATTATGGATCTATTTGGTCTCCATTTATTTAAACACATTATTGATTCTACTGTTACTGCTGGTAAAATGGGTTCATCGAAGTCTGTGTTTGTCTTCATGATGGACTGTGTGTAATTACTTGCGCGTGTATCTGTGCGCAGATGCGTGGGTCTTTTTAAACCAGAGTGTATGTTAATGTGTGTGTGTATGTGTGTGTGTGTGTGTGTGTGAGAGAGCGAGACAGAGTGAGAGAGATAGAGAGAGAGAGAGAGAGAGAGAGAGAGAGAGAGAGAGAGAGTTATTTGGTTGTCCCCAGGGGCTGAGGCTTCTGCTCCTCTCTCTCAGGTAATGGAAGCAATGTGTCCATAATCCCAGTGAATGACTAATAAAAGAAAGTAGCGCCTTGGGCCTGTTCCCTCAGCAATATTATGGCTGGTATTAAACTGAGTGCCTGTGTAATACTGTCAACTCACAGTTTTCTCAGACACACTCCACATGCACCACATTTATTTATCTTTGCTTGCATATCCATAGTGGTCTTTATGCGGGGAGATCGTTCTCATCGGTGAGAAAGGTGTTTATGAAGCTTTAGACGCGTTGAGTCTATACGTATGTGAATGCCCCCTTAATGGAAGCCAAACGTAGCTTGAATACTAATAAGCCATGACACCATAACCCGCAGGCCTCCACCTGATACCCCTGTGCTCTCTTTAAATGCTCTTTAATAGCCGTGTTAGTGTTATACAAGACTCTCATTAGACACTTTAATTGGTTTGGCTGCCGTTGATGGCAGCTCTGATTGGTCGAGCCAGGCTCCAGTGTTAGCATAGCGGTTTGTGGGATTAGGCTAGGCCCTTGTTGTTAGCTAATGTGGTCATAAGGGATCCTACAGCCAAGCTGAATGGCTGATTTTGACAGGCTGCAAGTTGGGGGTTGCTGTGTAGCAACATGAGGTCATACTGTCTTAGCAAGGGTCTGTGAAGACACCGACCACTGAAGGGTTGGCAACACTCATTAGAAAGGCCAGGTTCAGAATGTTCCAGCTCCAGCTTGTTATGTTAGAATTATGTCACTGTGGTAGGATCTGTTGTCATGGTTAGCACTGATTTCAGTTTCAAAACCAGTTTGTTTGGTAATTATAATTCCTTACTCTCTGCAGTAACTTATATCTCATGCATGTGAATGCTTCCCGAATTCTCTCATTCTATCACTCATGCATGGTAGTTCACTTCCACCTTAGCAACTTAAACACTCTTCAACTTCATAAGTAATGCCATCGCCTAAGAAAGTAATGAGTCTCTATGAAGGTGTAAGGAAAGTTGATGACACAGGATTTGAGCTTTAGTTATGCCTCTCTACTATCTGTAAACCTGCTAAGACAGTGATTCCCAAACTTTTTTTTTTGCAACGTTAGAGACCCACTTCTTCAGGTGGTCTCGGTCCACCTGTGAAAGCCAGGGTTCTGATGACAGCGCTCATGCTTGACCAAACGAGCTGCATTAGTGGAGCAATCTCACTAGAGTTTGCTTTAACCTGGACCAAACCAGACAAGGGTGAACGCAGCCCGAGTGAAGAGAAATCGCTTGCAAACGCTAATTCAGTTGTGTGTTGTCACAGTAAAATTCATATCATATCATCGTATCTAAGCGGGGGCTCTCTTTCTTACCCTGTGTATGCAACATGTCAAGCGATGCGCAAAAGAAGCGGAATCTAACTGATAAATCTTGTAATCAGGCTGAAAACACGCTGAACGATCCTGTGCAGGCTGTGTAAATCATCAATGTCGACCGCCACACAAGTTTGAAATAGCACTGTGCCATCCCCAA